>NW_013669562.1:45988-81094 GCF_000517525.1 Limulus polyphemus | reverse complement strand
AACAAAAAAATGTTTTTAATTTGCATTTTATTCTTCTAGTAATTCTTGCTGACTTATTTCTCTGTTTTACATATTCTTTATAAATTCTTCTAGATTTCCTAAGTTTAAATTTTTGCTAAGCACATGTCTTGCTCCTGACAGCTTTAGCAGTCCCTCTATTAAACCATAGGGGTTTAATTTTTTTCTTTATTATTGCTGTTATACTTTGGTACATTTACATTGACACAATTATGGTATTTATCACTAATAATAGTCCATGCTTCTTCTATATTTTTATCTACAAGCAATGCATCCCAGTCCAAATCTAGCATTAATTTTATATTATCTTCATTACATTTGTAATAATTTAGTTTTTCTTGCTGGGGGGGGGGGGAATAATTATAGCCCAAAACTAAAGTCAGCTACAGTGACTCATCAAACAAAGGGTTAAGCAAGTAATCATTTAGCTCAAAGTGATTAAACAAACTTTTAACAAAATTTGCTCAAACACATACAGATACTGAACTTAACTATATGTAGTTGTATTCTCTATAGGCAACAAAATGGTACAAGGTTTTAGTTAATTGAGTATAAGTTTTATGGATGATGTTAAATTTATCAATCCCCACAACACACATTTTTGAAGATTAATAAGTTTCATATGTCTTAGCTTTTCTTCTGATGTAATATACATTAGAAAGAAACAGTTACATAAGTGTGTTTGTGTGAAGTTACACACATCACATCTTGTACCAATGTTGTCTTTGCACACAATAACATTCTTTAAAAATAACACATGTGCAGGACTACACTTCTAAAGGAAAAATATAGGTGCATGCTAGAGGAGTAGTAGAATTAATTAACAGCTGGAGCTTTTCTTCCTCCACACTAGGTATATTATACAGACCCAGGCAGTGCAGCCTCTCCACATATGACCCTTTAACCTTCAGTTCCCAAGATGAATGCTTTAGGAAGTATGATACCGAGAGATGCCTTACGCTTCTTTAGTCATTGTATTTCTAGCATCTTGTATCATTATTATGTTCCTTCTAATGACATTACAATTGCTGTTCAACTAATTAAGACATATATGATAAAATCTGCCTAAGTTGTTAAATTCTAACTCAACAAGGAAAATAGAGTTTTTAGAACTAAAGCTTCTGTCTCACTAGTCTAGTTAAATTCTAAATTTTTTTCTTCAGTATCAGCTTAATACAAATTACAAGTAAGAATTGTTTAATTAATTAAAAACAACAGTGGAGGTTTTAAACTTGAAAGAAACACAATCAATCATAGTTTTCTTTTATAAAAATATGGGTCTTCGTAAGTTCTTGATTAAAAAGTTGGTGTACTATCTCTTCATCCAGGATCCCTCCCTCCCCACTTCCAATGACTTAAATAATCTATCTTTTGACTTCAACGTAATAGTAATAGCCTTTCTACCAAGGCGGCCCAGGATTTAGTCCCAGCCATTACTAGTACCACCTCAAACACAGCCATTCTCATGTCTTATCCTCAAATGACTGCAGTAGATAAAGAGCCAAAATGTAGTATATAAACAAGTTATTAATCAGTACCAATAATAAAAGAAAAGTATTGGTAACTAAGCAATAATCAGAATTACTCAATTAGGCGATTTGTATAAACTACTATTAGTATTACTAAGATATACAACTCGAAAACCTAAAAATAGACAAAGCTAAACATCACTTTAACAGTTATTACCGCTAGTATTAAAGCTATTGTTAAACTTAATGAAGTTAATCATTTACTTTTAATGTAACTTTGCAACACCTCATAGTCGGTCTAACTTACTCTAAATGTAATTTCTAAAGTCTACGCGTTAAAGTTAAACCACACCTCAGCCCTTAGTAATACTTATAGTTCTACTAGTAAGGATGTAATTTCAAAAGCTGGTTAAATTTATTTTGGAAATAAAACTAACCTTGATTTATTAAACTTATTTAAAATAATTCTGAATTTTCAAAGTTACGAGCTAACTTCTTGAAAATAAATACAAAGCATCATGTGATAATTAGCAATTTTTTTTTACTATATGATAGCGACACCTGTTATAAGGATTCATAATAATAGAACATATGAAATTAATTGTATTTTTTTGTAAATAAATAATCACTACATTGAAATTAAAACCTATCTTTTATATCGAATTAATAAGCCTCCATTATTGCCTTTCTCTGTAACCTTCGAGTACCTTAATATTTTATTCATTCAACTCCTAACTTTCTGGTTAAATACGAATTAAGTATTCAAAAACAAAACCAAATTTAGAATGATAATTCAAAATCAGTTTTTAATGTAAAATTTGTTGGAATAATTTACAATCACGAGTAATACAGAAAATAGAGACAAGACTTTTATCACATTGTTACGCCTCTGTTCGGTTGTTAATTTTCTGTAGAAATTCTTTCCCAGAAACTTCAGAGATACGAGTCCTTTCTTAAATAAAACTAGTTTATTCTTTCTCAATACAACTTTGCAATACACTTAATTTCCACAATCACTTTAACTTAAACACACGCTATAATTCACAATGATTCACGCACTTTACTTACGGTCATTACTGCTCACTTGACTCAATTATCTATCTCTATATCTCTCTTCAATCTGCTATCTGCAATTATATCTCCTCTTTATTTGCCAGGCTTATATAGAAAAATAGAGGGCGTCTGGCAAACACTAGATTTGCCAGTAACAGTCATGAGCCTTCTAGAAACTCATGACGTGTTACCAGGGTCACGTGACTTCCGCTGTCGTAACAACATATTAGTATGACGATTAGCGACAAAAAGAGCCATTTCGTGATTGTATCTTGTCAAATAATGTGTTTAAAAAAGTAACGGAAGCGTGCAAAAAATAACTATTCATTAGTTAACGTGAAAATGAAAAAATTAACTAAAAGTCGTTTACCGTTGTCGAATATTTTTTCAGTTAATTAAGTATCACAATCTTTATAATCAGTATTTAGATGACATTGAGTGAATAACGATTTATGTTTAGTTAAATAACTACACAAGATATATAAATTTATATAGATTTATAAATTTAATGATATTTTAATTTACCTGGTATTTTGAGTCTATACCCTTCAATGTTTATGTTTATCCGTATAACCAATCATACGTGTGGCATAGGTATCGGAAGTATGTAATTACAAAACAAAATTGGTAAATGTTTCATATTGTTATGCAATTTCATTTCAACTTTATGCCTATTACTTATGTATTGAATTTGAAAAATATATTATGCTGTTTTCAGTGTATGTATTTGTTGACAGTTTTGTGTTTTAGAAGTTCAGACAACAATAATGGCAATAGGCGTAGCTAAATGAGTAATTTTTCATGCACTTTTAATATTGTTATGGAGTGAATGACTTTTCTAAGCTGGAAGAGCGTTATTATACAACTAATTATATTTGTCGTTAGACATTAATATTAGAAATGAATAAAAAACCCTATAACCCTATTAAGACTTCTTGTACTAACTTGTTTTTCTAACATTATGAACATTAGTATTAGAATTATTGTATTTTTAACACCACATTCTTTATTCATTCCCTTAGGGTTTACCAAGAAGAAAAATTTATAATAATATTTCAACCACACTATGGATATGGTAGACACTCTTCTTCTTCATCATAAAAATACCTTAAAGATTGAATAAACAATGTAGTGTTAAAATAAGCATAATACTAACGTGTTATAACAAATGCGATTAATTATATAACTTTCAACATTGCTAATCTAATGAAATTATACCAATAGCATTATATTAACACGTAAAAATGATGTTTTCCTTTTATATTGCTTTTTTTAACAAGATGTCGATTACAATTTTAGCAACTGTATTCAAGTGTATCACTTCAGTTTCAGTCTGTGATTCAGCATGAATATAATAACATTCAACATAACTTAGATCATTCGTGTATTCTATGTATGCAACCACAGCTGAAGAGACGCAGCCAAGAATTTTGGGGCCTGAGACAAGTCTTTTGATAAAGGTGCCCTCTAATGGTGTTTTTTAGGATTTTTTTATTTGGGGGACGTAAGGAGACAGGAAGTTAGTTTGAGAGGCAGAAAAATTAACACTTTCATTCGGGGAGATTCACAATTTAATTTTTTTAAATATTATATCTCAGACGGGGGGAGGCAGAGTTCTCCAATGGGCTCTATCTTCACTCCCCCCTCTCAATCTAGTGAGCATAATGCATACATGATAACGGTAAATAAAGTATGTCAAGCACGCACATGCAAACCTGTTTGGAGCAAATCATCTACAAGCCATAACAACAAAACGTTTGAAGTTTAAGGTATTATTTGAATGCAGATAAAAGGGTAAAAAATATTTCCAGGACTTAAAAGGACTAATGTATTGTTAATTTAATTTAATAAAATAAATTAAAACCCTTCCAAGCTCGGTCCCGTTTGCCCTCCCTCCCTGACGGCGCCCTTGCATATCTGTGTCCATATAAAGCTCATTCTTCATCTTCTTCACGTAGTAGAAATTATACTGCATAAAATAAACCTGAAATGTAATATTTACATTAGGTAAGCTGCGAATTTGACAGTCCATTGGAAAATCTTTAGTTAAATGATTCTAGCGAGTTATTCAAGTAAATATTAGGTATTTTAATTGCTTCGAGAATTTCAATAAACTACAAAGTTGTATGATTTAAAAACTATAAATAAGTCATCTGTAAATCCTAAAATAACTTAGTTAAAGAAAGAATAATTTTAAAAACTAAAAAAGCAACTCCTGTAAAACTTTACAATTTCATATTCCAAAATTCACTCTAGAAAAGTATCTTGCCATCCCCCAATTTAGGTGGCAAAACTATTCTTCTCAACAGTTTGAAATTTTTTCAATCGTTCTTAATTAAAACTTTGCCAGTGTACTTGATAAAGGTAAAATAACATAATATAACGTTTAGGGACAACAAGGGGTCTATTGGTCCATCTTGGCTGTCCCATCTTCTAAACTAAACTGAAACTATCAAATAAATAAATAAAAATCTTAAATCCAGCCCTTATCATTCATATAGTTATCAAGCTTTCTCTTAAACTCACTTAAATTTACTACCTCCACAACATCCGATGGTAACCTATTCCAGAGACCAAACACCCAATTAGAAAAATAAAACTGTCTTAGCTACCTTGCTAAAAATTTATACTTGTGTCCTTTAGTCCTACTATCCTCGTTAAGTATGAAAAAAAACTATATATCAACACTATCAATTCCCTCGACAACCTTAAATAGCTCAATCAGATCCCCTCTAACTCTTTTCTTTTCGAGAAAAAACAACTTCAGAGAACTTAATATCTCCTCATATGATAACCTCTTCATCCCAGTAACCATTCTATTAACCTTTCTCTGAACCCTTTCTAACAATTCAATGTTCTTTCTAAGGTAAGAAGGCCAAGACTAAATACAATACTCTAAATGTGGTCTAAACAGTGACCTATATAATGAAATTATAAACTCTTTAGACTTGTATTCAATATTTTTGTAGATACAACCTAAAATCCTATTTGCCCTACCACTAGCAACAGCACATTGTTTGGATGGTTTAAGAGACAGATCAATCATTACACCGAGATTCCGTACTTTCATGACACTGTTAAAGTTATTCCCATCAGTTATAATTTAAATTATGATAACCCACATGCATTATCTTGCATTTATTATAATTAAAACCCATCTTCCATTTATTTTCCCAACTCACTAAATAATCTAAATTATTTTGTAAAGCATCAGCATCCTTTTAATTTAGCAACACTCAAGACCTTAGTATCATCAGTAAATTTAAGTAATTTATTGACAATTTATTCATCTATGTTATTGGTTTAAATCAAAAACACCAAAGGTCTTAAGACTGAACCATGAGGTACCCCACTTATGACATTAATCCAGTCTGATTGAACTCCATTTATAACAATCCTCTGCTTTCTTCCATTCAGCCACTCTTCTATCCATTTACCTAACTTATCCCCCACACCTAAAGAGATAATTATTTACAAGCCTTTTATGTGGCACTTTGTCAAAGGCTTTCTGAAAATCCAGATACACCAAATATACACCTTTACCCTCATCTACATAAGCAATAACCTTTTCAAAGAATGTCAAAAGATTTCTAAGGCAAGATTTTCCCTTAGTGAAATCATGTTAACTATTCAATAAAATTCTAAACTTTGTTAAATGACTTTGTAATGCATCTTTTATCAGACTTTCCAAAACTTTTCCCACAAATGATGTAAGACTAATAGGCCTATAATTACTTGGACAATTTTTATTACGTCCCTTGAAAAGAGGAGTGACATTAGCTTATTCCAATCCTTTGGCACCTGCCCACTATTCAGGACTTACTAAAAATAATAGCAATTGGCACACATATCCAATCCTTAACCTCCTTCAAAACCATTGGGGAACTATTATCTGGCCCAGGAGCCTTATCATTTTTTAAATTTCCAAATTTTTTCTTAACAAGCTCAGAATTAATGCAATCATATCGTCCGACCTTGTTTCCATCTGTCAACTGTTCAAGATGAGAAACACTGCTTAAATCTTAATTAATAAAAACTGAACAAAAGCAGAATTTAATAATCCAGCCATCTCATAATAATTAAATACAAGCCTTTCTTTGTTATCCCTCAAGGGCCCTACACCAATCCTAACATTTTGCTTACCCTTAACGTAGTTAAAGAAATCCTTACTGTTAATTTTTGTATTTTCGGCAAACTTTTTTCATTCATCCTTTTTGATGTCCTAATTTCCTGTTTGACCAACTTTCCTGATCTTCTATAATCTTCTAAATCTTCTGTCATACCAGTCAATCTAAATTTCTTAAATTTGTGATGCTTTTCTTTCTATAATGAACATTATTTATCTCGAATGTTTTTTAAATTTATCCTTAAACATTTTGCACATTTGATAAGTGTCTCCAAATAATTCAGCTGCCCAATTCACAACAGATAATTTTTGTCGCATCCCTTCAAAATTTGCTTTTTAAAAATTGTAACCAAAACATCATTATTACTGATCTCCATATGCAGCAAAACATCGAAACTAATAGAGCAATGATTACTTGTACCCAGATGTTCCCCAATTTCCACTCTTTCAACAATTTCTATATTAGAATATCTAAAACAACATTGTTTCTAGTTTAACGTGATTTAGTTATTTCTCATTTCTTTGCAAAAAAGTTAACTTAAATGTTACTTCAGAAAAACAATATTCGGCATTTTTATAACCACAAGTCAGGAGAACTGGAAATTACTGTTTTAAACTTGGACCGGGCGTAGCTTAGCATGTCTAGCTGTAGAGGAGAAGATTCGAAGTTGGCGTCATCCTGCTACTGAACGCACTCTGTACTTTTAGTTATGTCGCAGTACAAAAGTGAAAGTCAGTCCATTTATTTCTTTCAAAGCACGTGTGTTGCGGGTGCTGTTGAGGAGAAGCCTTTTCTGCTAATTAGTCCAAATTAAACTTAAAAACGCCAAGCTTATATCTGTAATAAAAACAAACATTTCGTAAATTATTAAATGAAATTTACAAAAAACAACAACAACAATAAAAGTATAAACAAATAGCCATTCCTTCTATAAATTTCATCTTTATATTAATATTCTATAATATTAACATTTTTGTTTTAAAAAATGGTTAACTAGGTCTTAGTTTTAGTTTTTAAATTTAATTTTTGGTTTGGGCTCATTCTCAGTTTGAAGGATATGAGGTACTCAAGTAAAGTACTCAACTTTGTCTTTCACTGGAGTCCATAGCATGTTTGTTCACCATTGGTTATCCGAATTATCCTGCGAGAAATATAACATTGTTGTGAGAGATATAGTTGTTTTTTGTTGTTGTTGTTTTTCTTTTGACGAATCTACTGAAAAGTAAGGGCTGCCACGCATTTACATTGTGAACACATGAGGACCCTACTGAACGTAGAAACGTGTGCAAATTTGTCTTTGTTAAATGCTTGCTTCGGGAGAGTAAAATTAAAACTGAAAAGGTTTTGTAGACTCCACTTAGAGAGCTTTCGCGGAGTTTAGTCGATTTTACTTTATTTTAACTTTTGATTTTACATTAATGGACAGAATCAGTGAGCTAGCTTAACGTGACTTTGATTTTTAATACAGACCATGCCTTCCGAGAAAGGTAGGGTATAATTTTTAGTAAAATTCAAGTTAAGTTTGGATTTTATTTTAATTTCATTCAAGGGTAACTTTGAAGTTTTAAGGAGAGGGGGAAGGCATACCGAGCTGGTAAAATATTTTTAATAAAATTTTCACTGCACTTATCAGTGTAATACATATCAACGAGGCTCACTTCCTGAATTCGTTTGTATTCTATTGTGTTTTGGTTTTTATGCCAATAAAAATTTTTGTGACATGCGCATTTGTGTCCCAACTCTCTTTCTGTTCGACGAACTCGGTTCGAATTCCGGAAGAAACGCGTTCAGTAGTTTTGTATCCTTTCGGGCCCTAACTGACTGTTCTGACTCTAAGGCAAATGAGCTGGAAAATTTGTTAGTTTGATTAATTTCACGCAAAGCTACTGGAGGGCTATCTGTGCTAGCCATCCCTGATTTTGAAGTGATTAACTAGAGGAAAGGCAGCTAGCTAGTCATTACCTCTCCCCGCCAACTCTTTAGCTACACTTTACCAACGAATAGTGGTACTGACCGTCACATTATAACAATTCCATGGCTGACAGGGGCGAGCATATTCTAACGGGATTCGAATTCGCGACCCTCAGATTATGAGCGCCCTGACCAGTAGGCCAAAGATACCATATCAGTAAAAGCCTATTACCCGTGAGATCATCGCTATATTACATATATTTATTAATATTTAATTATATTGTGATAACGATTACAAAATATCTATAACAATACACATACGTTATAGTATTTATTTATTATTGCTACACCAATTCAAAATTAAAAAAGAAAGCGACTGTTTAGAAACTATAGAAATTATCAAAGCAAACAATCTCTCACTAAACTGTCTAATGGTCTTAGCAACATCAGCCGTATTTGACAAGGTCTATTCACCGTTCATACACTTGACCAGACTTAACTTTTACCCATATCCTGTCACTTGCTGACACCGTTTCTGTCACATTTAATCCTTGTGTCTTTTGTCTTTGTAACTATATATAAACCAGGTATTGCTTAGTACTGATCATACATGAAGAATACAGACCATGTTCTGTGGAAACACGTAGTATGTTCTACCATCAATGAAAATGTTTACTTATGTTTATAAATCGTTATTTGCGTACCTATTATTTGTTTTATAGAATTAGTAATACAGTTTCATAGAATGTACAATTTTCACTCTCTTGTCTACATCACTCTTATGAAAAATCTTAAATAAAGTGTACACACTTTTGCGTTTTCAAGCAAATATCTAAGCCAATTAAATAAATTGTCGCCTCTATTTTACGTCGCCTTGATGAAGAGTAATTACAATAATCTTAAATTAACTAATATGGTGATACGATATAGTCAGTGGCCTTGGTGAAGAAAGCGAACGATAATTGGAGAAAAGCACTCTGTGATATTGCGAGTCTGCTGAATATCTTCAAAACTAAATATTGTCTTAGTATTTAACTTTTAAGATATATCCTATAACGAATTATTGCAATAAAAAATAAACCATTTTACAGAGCGACTGTCCTCAATCCATATTTAAAGAGTTTCCTTCAGATGGTCTGTAGAAAGGTTTGCGTAATTATGGAAAGAAAGCAACAACAAGGTGCGTACACCCCTTTGGTTTCCGCCATAATAAAAATATAATAATCAGGTGGTTTGGAAACAAAAAAAGGTTGTGAAACACTGATTTTGATCTATAGAACCCCTCCTCTACTTGTTGTACATTTGAATTGAAATTAAATACGACGCCGATTATTACCGAACGGTATGAAGATGGCACCAAAAGATGTAGACAAGATCATCAAGCTGGTAGAACAGTATATGGAAGCTCATGGAGGTAGTATAACTGGAAAGTCCAAAAATATCCAGTTGAATTTGAAACCAGTAATGGCTGACCAGAATCAGTAGTTTACCAAAGGTGACAGGATGTTAATAAACAGAAGGGAGAAGAGATGCTATGTTTGTTATAAAATGGGGCACTTTGCAAAAGATGCAAGTCCATTACCAGCAAACAACAGCAGAAACTTCAACCTAAGGCAGCTGGAACCATTTACAAAGACAGTGCTAGTAAGAAACAAGGAAAGAGTGACTGGCACTATGGATGGTGCTGCCAAAAGAAAGAGAATCAAGACTACTTGTCAAATTCGATACAAGAAAGCATGATTGATCAGTGCACGACAAATGGTCGGCTCAAATTAGCAAACGGATCAACAGTGCCAATAATGATGGGAGCATGTGACAAATATCAAGAGGTACCAACAAATAATAATATGCCAATATGTGAAGGCTATATTGGGGACAAGAATGTAAAAGTTCTACGAGACACTGGGTGCAGTAGTGCAGCAGTGAGAACCAGTTTAGTATCCAATGATCAGATGACAGGCAAGGTATGTTTGTATGTGCTAATTAATGGAATAGTGAGAAAATTTCTCATAGCAAAAATAAAGGTGGATACTCCATATTATGCAGGAGACCTTGAGGCCATATGTATCAAGGAACCAATACACGACTTGATGATAGGAAACATACCAGGTAGTAGAAACTTTGAGGAACTAGACAGAAAGAAGATTGATGAAGTATCTGCAGTCACTACCAGAGCTCAAGAAAAGAAGAGCAAACAATACATCAAGCTCCTGCAAGTGTAAAAAGGCAATATCCAGAATTTAAGTTTGCAGGAATTGAAGGAAGCACAGAAGAAAGACCCTTCACTGCAGAAACTTTGGGACAATGTCCAGAAGAAAGGCGAGCACAAAAGAAAGGGGAAAGATACTTATAGAATAGAGGACTGGAAGGGAGTTCTATATCGAATCTATCAAGGCAGTTATACTGGAGAAGTTAAACAGATCATAGTGCCAACAGAATACCGAACTCAAGTGATGAAGTTGGCTCATGAATCAATTGTGGGAGGACACCAAGGAACAAAGGAAATGGCAGACAGAATCACCAGTAACTTCCATTGGCCGGGAGTCATTGGAGGTGTGAGTAGATTCTGCAGGTCATGTGACATCTGCTAAAGGACAATACCTAAAGGGAAGGTAGCCAAAATGCCATTGAGGGAGATGCATCTCATAAAAGAGCCATTCAGCAGAGCAGCTGTGGACTTGATCAGGCCACTAACACCTGTGTCTGACAAGGGCAACTGGTATGTTCTGACAGTAGTCGACTATGCGACACATTATCTGGAAGCACTAGCACTGGTGAAGATAGAGAGAGAGAGAGAGTAGCAGAAGCCCTCCTGGAGATATTTTGCAGAGTTGGCTTTCTGAGAGAAATCTTGAGTGATAGAGGGACCTAGTTTACTTCAGAACTGATGCAAAAAGTGTGCAGAATCATCAGTACTCGGCAATTGTTTACCACCATGTACAATCCTAAATGTAATGGACTTTGCAAGAGAGTAAATGGAGTTGTAAAGAGTATGCTAAAGAAGATGTGCCAAGAGAAACCGCATGACTGGGACAGGTACTTGCAGGCAGTATTATGCGCTTATCGAGAAATCCCACAAGCAAGTACAGAATTTTTACCCTTCATTTATATTGTCATTTATATGACAAGAAGGCCAAGGATCAACATTTTATGGTTGGACAAAAGGTCTTAGTTCTGCTACCCACAAACCACAACAAACTCACCCTGCAATGGAAAGGACCTTTAGAAGTACAGGAAGTACTCAACAGAACGTACTACAAGGTAAATATGAATGGGAGATCAAGATCTACCATGCCAATCTGTTGAAGAAGTATTTTGGGAGAGAATAAGACCTAATGGGTGCAGCTATTGAAACAGAGATGGATGTTGCAGGTCTGGCCATCATAGATGCAGAATCAAAAGACAGTGACTTTGTTGTAGAAGATGAGGACCTACTAAACCTAAGACCACTAGATGGAGATGAAACATACAAAGATGTAAACATCAGTGAAGAACAGACGGGCAAGCAAACTGATGAGTTACAAGACCTACTGTGTGCCAGTACGCAGATATCTTCATGGATAAACCAGGAAAGACAAACATTGTGCAAACCAAGATTGAGACCACAACCAGGGATCCAGTCAAAGTGAAGCCCTATCAGATGCTTTATTCAATGACAGATCTGATATAGCGGGAAGTTGAGACAATGTTGGAAGCTGGAATAATCGAGCTTTCAAATTCAGCCCACTGTTCACCAGTTGTAATCGTGAAAAAGATGGATGGATCAAACCATTTCTGCATAGACTTCCGGAAGCTGAACCTCGTGACAAAGTTCGACTCTGAACTTATGGGCAACCCAAAGGTCATCATGACAAAACTAGATGGGGCCAGGTTCATTTCAAAGATCGACCTCAGTAAAGGTTATTGGCAAATCCCGATGGAGATGGGATCTAAAAAGAAGACATCATTTGTGACATCAGATGGATGTTACCAATTTAAGTGGATGCCATTTGGGTTAGTCAATTCAGGAGCTACATTCAAGCACATGAGGAGGAGGATTCTGCACAACAGCACCAACATTGAGCACTATATGGATGACATTCTGACACACACTGAAAGATGGGAAGACCATCTGAAGAGATTTAGACAAGTGTTCCAGCGAGTGAGGGCAGCAGGCCTCACCATCAGAACATTCAAGTGATACATCGGATATTCTTTGCTGGAGTTTGTTGAGCATACAGTGGGGATGGGCCAACAGACAGCCATGGAAAAGGAAAAATAATCCACATACAAGATACACCAGCTCCAATGACCAAGCAGCAAGTAAGATCCTTTCTGGGGTTAGTGGGATACTACAGGAAATTCATCCCAAATTATGCTGAAATTACTGCACCATTTACTGACCTGACCAAGAAAGGCTTGCCCAACAAGGTGAAGTGGGAACAACCACACCAGGTGGCATTCCAGAAGTTAAAGAACATGTTGGGAATCTCACTAATTTTTAGAATGTCAGACTTCAACAAACCATTCATTGTTCAGGCTGATGCTTCAGACATTGTAATTAGGGCAGTACGTTTACAAGAACATGAAGATGGACTGTTTTCAGTAACATATATAAGTAAAAAGCTGTTAAATAGTGAGAAGAACAACTCCATGATTGAACGAGATTGTCTGGCCATAATATTTGCCATTCAGAAATTTTAGAACTATCTATATGGGAAGGAGTTCATCATCCAGACAGACAAGCAACCACTTGCATTCGTTCAGAGGTGCAAGATCGACAGTGCGAGGATCATGAGGTGAGAATTGTACCTTCAGAACTACATTGAAGCTATCAAAGGGACTGCAAATGTTGGAGCAGACAGTATGAGCAGACTTGTGTATGGACTAAGAATAGTCTTTGTATATAGTAATAAAAAATATTGTAAATATTTTATCTTGAAGAGGGGATTATGTCATAATATAAAAGACTCTTTGGTTTAGATATTAGTGATTCATTTATTTTTGTGAGTGAATATTTTATTATTGTTTATTATAATAAGAGTTAAAAGTAGAAGATTATAGGAAGTTTTGTTAATAATTCATTGACGTCGCGAATATAGAAGGCGGATAGACGATTAAGTGATAAAGATATAAACAGAGTGAGACGAGCTGGAAGCAGCAGCATAATACCAAAAGAGAATAAAATTGGTGTGAAGTTAACTACCGTTGAAGTGATAGGCCTAACGTTTAATATGTTAGAGTGAAACTAACAGTAGAAAAGAACATCAGAAAAATAATTTTATTCCGTCAAAGCGTGGTTCTAAAGTAATTGAATCAGCCTGAGTGCACTTTGACAAAGGATCTTCAAAAGAAAGAAAACCAAACGATTACAATAACTCGCGCCACAATTGTAAGTGAATCACAGAGAATACTAGTGTGATAGAAATAGAGAAGATAGTTCGGCTTGTCAACTGAAAATTCTAAAGTAATTGAATAGGCCTAAGTGGATATTTGACAAGAAGGAGAGAACTACATATATAGTATTTATGATATGTCTATAATATCTATAGTGTTGAAGAATTTATTGTACATATGTTAACTTGTTCTGAATATATATATTATTTTGAAAACAGGTGAAGTGTGTGCTGTTTATTCATCGTTGAATTTATCGTTAACAAGTCACAGACACCTACTGTATAAAAAATCCTAAGCCCAACAACAACATAGTATATATTTATACCACTTAGAAATATAACTAAAAGCCTTTAAATTCTGACAATTGGAGAAGAATTATATATTAAATTCTGACAAAGGCTCATCTGTACAATTTGGATAAGAAAACAATGAAAAACGGTTAGGTCTGTTAAAATGGTGATGTGTAAATAATAGCCGTGAAGTTTTAGTCTTTGTTAACTTACCATATAATATACTATACTAATTTAGGTGACTCAGTGATAATATGGTATTTTGCTTGATTTTTTTAAATTCTGTATTAGAGAGTGAGCCAACAGTTTAAGGATTATATCAGAAATTTGCTTTCTTTCAACCAAAAGTAAAATTGAAAGTATGTGACGTACAAGCTTAATATATTATTTGATTTACCGCTCCCTTTGCTGTGGACTAAAAATTTTCAGCAGATCTATGGACATTGAACCAACAAATACATTAGGCCTCTTATAAAAGATTTGTATAAAATATTTATGGGATTTTTGAGTCCTTTGTAACTCACCATATAGTAACATAATTTAATTTTAATGTGTGAATAATATAACATAGTGCCTAATTTGTTATTGTGTTTAATATAGCAGATAAAATGATAAACGATTGTATTACAAGTTTATTTTATTTTCACGACAAGTAAAACTTCAAATTTAATCTCTGATCTTCAGGCCTGTTGCATTTTGTTTATTCGCTACACCTTCTGCTGTGAACTGCAGTTTTGCATATTCAGGCTTCATCTCCACAGCTTGGGTCAACAAACCAACGAAATATAGTTAAGCTTCTAATAATTATGACGTTTATCTAATATTTAAGTCATTCTTAATATCTTTAACTATTACTTTTCGATATCATACCCAAACAAACACTTCAATGATTCTATATGTTATAAATTTTTCTTTTTCACCAACGGTAACATATAAAATATCACTTGTATCTGAATGTATTTTCAATTTTACCATTGGGGAAATGTAAATAAATCAGCGATATAATCATTAAACAGTTAGGCGCAATATCTTAATTTATTCATACGACTAAATTAATTAAGGTTTATAGACGGCGAGATAAAATGGAGTCAAAAACCCCACAAATATTATATACTCATCTGCCTTACATGAGGTCTTACCGAATTTATTTAGTTTGATAACATAACTTGTATGCCCCCCAGTGGTATGTCTGCGAACTTACAAGGCTAGAAACCGGGTTTCGATACCCGTAGTGGGCAGAGCACAGATAGTCCATTGTGTAGCTTTGTGCTTAATTACAAACAAAGATTATCACAGCTTGTATAGGACTAAGGATTTACTTAAATGGCTGAGCTGCAGTTTCGCCTATTTAAGGCTCATTACCACAGCTTGAGTAATTAAACAAATACAATTAGGTCTCGTATAAAGAAGATGAGGGTATAATATTTCATGGAATTTTTAGTCCTTTGTAAGTAAACGTATATAATCTAAATTAATTTAGTTGTGTCAGTAATAGTACGATATTGCGCCCAATTTATTAGTCTGTATTAAAATATGGACCAAGTTTTTAATGATTATATTACAGATTTATTCTTCTTCACCAAAAGCACAATTTAAAATGTAATCAGATACACTCTCTCATTTGCCACTCCTTCTGCTGTGGACTGCAGTTTCTCTTTATAAAAGGCCTATGCCTATTTTTATTATTATTTTGATGACACACGTAGTATAGGCCTAAGGCATTCCTTAATTGGTTGTACCGCCAGCTGTGGAGAGCATTTTCGCATGTTTAATAAACACTAATTTGGTATATTTGTACTTCAGTAACACTGGCTATCGTTAGGTGGCTCCATCTGTTAATAAAACTATATTGTTAATTGAACACTTACGTTATGAAATAATGGTTAATTACTCATTCATTCCTTAGAGAATGTGGCTTTTCTCTGGATTTTAAATTAGGGCGTTTACACTATGTACAACAATTTTATAAACGCATGTATAAAATACACAAATGTATGTTTCTGATTTGCTAATGCAACGCTGCGTTATAAAATACTTTGTCTCCCAGTGGTACGGCGTTCAGTTTAAAGGCTTGTGACGCTAAAAACCGGGATTTGATTCTTTGTGTTGGACAGAGAACAGATGGCCCATTGTGTAGCTTTGTGCTTAATAGCAAAACAATGAAATGTTTTTATAATATGACGTGACTCACCTCATTCAATTCATAATACTTCAACAAGAAACATCTGAGGAAAACAGAATACCAAATAAATAATCCAAAATACTGTTTAGGGAAAAATGAACTATTTCGTCACATTATAATAGTAGAAGCAGTTAACTATGAATCACCTGTCAATTGTCTCATGGGTACGATGACCGTCTATGATTTAAATATCATCATGCTTCGTGTTTTATCAATATTGTGAGAAGCTTCAAATATGAAAACATTTGCTACCAATAAAACGAATTTATGAGTAACTGATCTAGATATAATATGGATCTGTAATTAGGATTTTAATAACACGTTTATCACAAGATAAGAAAAAAGTAGTTATTTCTACATATTTTTCAAGAATGAGCAACGCTTTACTCTCTTTTGTTTTTGTTTTATATTCACAAATAATATATACAAAAATCAATACTGGTTTAATAGTTAATGATCTATAACTTCTAAGGTATAAATCTGAATTTTGTACAAAATCTAATTCAACATACATTGCTCTAACGCAACACACACAGTTTGAATTCATCATACACTAGAAGAGACCACAGAGGAGGAGTATTATACCCAACATCTATTAAACCTCGTCTAATACAAAATGGTGTAAAATTTCACTGATCAATCTTTGGGCTTGTTACTTTGATTTAGAACGATTAAACAGCTATTTGGATAACCCGCACAATATTCTTTACTAATAGTATTAAACTTTGTAACAATAAGTGTATATCTGAGAAGCCCAATTTAAGTATTTTGTATAAAAAATTTGTTTCTGGTAATTACAACACTAGTTATGTTGTATATTTTTAATGTGGTTAATGGCATTTAAGAAATAAATAAATTCTTACAAGCTTCATTCTCTTTTACTGACTCAACAAAATTTCAATGTGCCCACAAAAGGCACTAAAACTAATCTTTAGAGTTATAATTATTTGATTTGAATTTTTCTTTTTTTTTTCAAATTTTATTTAAAAAGAAGAAAACATATAAGCTGCTTTAGATAACAGAACAATAATAATTGAAAAACGAAATGTCAAATACTTGTAACATGATCTATATCCCAGAAAGTAGGGGTTTATTCAGTCGTTTACAAATTAATATTTCGCACCAAGCGATTTCCATGGTATGGTCTTCAATAAATCACTTCATTCATTGTTCGTAAGAAAATCAAAAATGAAACAAATTTACGATGTTTTTACCGATATCGTGCAAATCGTGTTACATTTTATGAAAATTTAGGTTACATTCTGTAAAGTTACAACTTCACTCAAGCAATATACCTAATTTTTTTTATAGGTATTTTAAGTTTTATTGTTAACACAGTCAGTTCATTGTGTCATTTCAAGTCAAAGTAAATCACAATGGCTAATTGATAAATGGTAAAAATGGTAATATTTGACACTTTACCTTAGAGATACAAATGGAAACATATGTAAGTCAGGCATCAGAATAATATGTGAAAACCAGAGATGATCAAGAAAAAAATAATGAAAGGCGTGTAATACAATTAATTGTATTTACTCGGAAGACAATGTTTTTATTATTGATTTGTAATGGACTACAGTACTTTTTTAGTGAAACACACCGCTATTGCATAGAGCGGAAACTAAGACAAAAATGACCAGTAGAATCTGAATGATTTACAAGCCCGGTACGAGTAACTGTTCGAAATCTGGATTAAACTATTCTTGTCAATGAAAAATGAACGTTGTGGTTAAGTTATATCAAGACAGCGTTCGCCAATCCAAATTCATACAATCTGATGTAGTATTACTGTAACAGTACTTCATTGATATATATATATATATATATTGAAAAGCAATACCTCAAAAATTTGGCACTGGAAATAACATTTAACATTGCAATGTCACTTATCTGTCACTAATGTTGAAATAATGTCTTAAAATTTTGTTTATCACGTGTGTACATAACATTGAAAACTTTGTATTTTCATCGCATTTTGGTAAAAACTATTATTATTATTACTGTCTATCCAATAACACAACTTTTAATACTTTTTTAAAAATAAAACTTCAAACAGTTTTCAGTATTGATTTCACAAACAACTTTGTAAAATATTCGAAAAAAGAATCCTATAACTTGTGTGCAACTAAAAGAAACGGAGAAACTCAATGTTGCATATAGCTGTATGACATACAGAGCCACAAGCTTTGGAGGAAGGCTTGGATATATCGAAGATAGATGTATAATGTCACGAAAGAATACAATTTTTATTTTGCTCTTTTTTTCTGTCATCATTCGATGCTCTAGTTAAGGGAAGAGTACGAGTTCTCTGACGAGCCACAGCAAGGGCATCATTGCTGACGTAGGAAATCCTTACGCCCCCGTAAGCTCTTCTCGGTGGTAGTTCGTAGGGGTAGTCGTCAGAACTTGAACTTGAACATGTGCTGCAACAGTCTTCATCGTCTTGTTTAACAATTCGCGAATTAAGAAACTTATCCACAACTTTACTCTCAATTCCCCTGTCGTGTGCGTTAGATATACCTCCCGGGGTTTGTGAATGGGAGAGCTTTCTTGCACTGTGATTTAAATCGTCTCGAAAGCTTTCCCCCGAAGAAGGGTGACCCCCGTAACTTCTACTGCGAGGAATGGCACCGCGGGAAGACGAATGTTTGGCAGGCCTGCCACTAGAGGGCAGAGCTTTCGCAGGAACTTTATGGGATGATGGCGGAGTCTCCAGACTGGATGAAGAACTAGAATCACTTCCAGGTTCAGCTCGACAACTGGTATGTCGCGACCTGGCTCCGGCATTGGAGTCTGTACCGCCGCTAGGAGGTCGATCTTTAATAATTTCAGGGTCAAAATGGACACATAATTGTCTAGAGGAAGATCCACTATTGGAACTAACTCGACCTCCAGAATATAGTTCTGGAGATTTCTCTTTCACCTGACTACATTTTTCTGATACATCACGCACTGTTGGCGGAGTCAGTGGTGGTGTCTCCTGCGCCGATGTACTGGCGTCTCGCGTGAGATCTGGCATAGAGAAGTGGGCCCCAGAGAGACGTTGTTGATGTTTCTGGACCACAGATAACTGTCGTCTCTGTTGACGATGTTGGATTTCTTGAACCACCTCCACAAACACCTCAGCATTTGCCATCAGGGCGTCTAGTGTAAAGTCCGATAGATTCAGCGGTTCCCTAGTTCGGCCATTACCACTACTCGTTCCATACATAGTGCTGCACCCTCGGGGGCTGCTACTGCTTATTTCCTCCACGATACTGATTTCTCCGGCAGCATTTGTTTGAGCTCTCCAAATGTTTTCTACCTTTTCAGTTTGCTCCGAGCGAAGAGAGCTATGATCCGAGATACTGTCCTGGTATGGAAGAGAAAAGGTTCCAGACTTGCGGCTTAAGGAAGGGCTCTGGCTCGGACTTTGTTTCACACTTTGCTCACGAGATGATGTCACTGGGCTTTCTCTTGAACTTGATTTAGGCGTTGGTAGTTCGCCTGATAACGGATGAACAACAATCAAATTTTAGGAAAAACAGTGCGCACAAAAGTATATTCACACTACATTTGTTATCAATAAAAGAAAGAGCAAAAATATCAGTAAAATTTTACTAATTTTCAATCCAACAGTTGATAATAATTTTAATCCAAAAGTTGATAATAATTTTAATCCAAAAGTTGATAATATCATTTTGCATATATTTCTATTATTGCTGAAAATAATTTTTGCCGAAACAGATAAAATAAAAGTTACAACATAACTTTTAAACTTTGGCAAGTTCGTCCCGATAATGTAGTTTTTTAACTGTTAGTCTTAACATCTTGATAGTACTAGAAGGACATTTCCGCAAAGACTTGAACTGAAATTAAGTTCCTAATAACAGAGAGAAGCTTTTAAATGTAATTTCTATAAAAACAGCATCTAGTTTTCATTCGAATTGACGTTGATCATTTTTTTTTTGCTACAGATTGAAAAATATGACCATGAATGTAACACCTATAGTAAGAAGTGGCTGTACACAAACATAAAGATACATAATGGGCTATCTGTGCCGTGCCCACCACGGGTTTCTAGGTTAATAATAAAGTAGACGGGACAATTCATAAGCCTACACACAATATTTTTACAAATACAAACATAATGTATTTTGAAGGGGTTCATCTATCTTACAATGCAGACATTGTTTTAGTTATATTTTCAAATTAAAAAAGTTATATATTTGTTTCTTATGGATTTTATATAATTATTATTTTTTAATCATATTTTTAAAAACTGTTTCCTGTCTTTTTTTTTCACTTAGACTGTTTGAGAAGAAGCACATACTCTGTGAAAGAACCACGAATCATCTCAAGAAACTAAAGGGTCATTGTAACACTTTTATTTCTTCTGACTGTTATATAATAGTCGTTTGAGAAGGCACATTCATATATTTCAAAATACATGAATTATAGGCATCACAATACTGTTTTTTTTTTAATCAGTAACGACATCTATAATTAATTAGCATTTATGTACTACATTTAAATGGAATTAATGTAACAAATAGCCGAGCGTGGTAGAGTGGTTAATGTGCTGAGCAGCTGATCTGAAGATCTAAGAATTGAGCCGAATTATATCACTGAACATGATCTGTGAGGGTATAACCGTGACAGTCAATTCCTCTATTCAGTTAACTTAACCACAACTTTACTTTCAATTCTGTGGCAATGTGTTAGATTTAACTCCCGGGGTCTGAGAATGGAAGAGCATTTCTATATTGCACTTCAAATCGTTTCAAAAGCCCCCCCCCCCATAACTTCTACTGCGAGGAATGGCACCGCAGGAAGTCGAACATTTAGCAGATCTGCCACTAGAGGGCAGAGCTTTAAACAAGAACTCTATGGGATGAAGTCGAGTCTCCAGACTGAATGAAGAACCAGAATCACTTCCAGGTTCAGCTCGACAACTGGCATGTCGCGACCTGGCTCCAACACTGGAGTCTGTATCGCCGCTAGAGGGGCGGATCATTGATAATTTCAGGGTCAAAAGGGACACATAATTGTACAGAGTAAGATCCATTATTGGAACTAACTAGAGCTCCGGAATACGTCTCTGGAGATTTCTCTTTCATTGGACTGAGAATTATTTAATTTAATTGTAATATACATTGTACTATCTGTAATCTATCAGGTATGATTGTATATGGCAAATTTCATTAATGCAAACTCATAAGTTCACAAGTAATGAAACACGGTTGAGTCATTCATTTCCTACCGTATTGTCTCTGGTTCGAATGGTGTCTTAGAAATATCTGAAAACCAAGTGATTGTTGCTTTTGGTCAATTAATGAAAAACAACATAAGTTAAGTCTGCTGAATAAATGCTCTTACATTCATATCAAAGCACGATTTGGGTAATGAATGACAAGGTCATCAGTGTTTAGTTTGTGTGTGTTTGTTATAGCAAAACCACACCGGACTATCTGCTGTGTCCACCGACGGGAATCGAACTCCTGATTTTAGCATTGTAAATTCGAAGACTTACCGGGGGACATCATCAGTGTTTTATAGTTAGAAGGAACTTAAACGAACGTAAGATTTTACGTCCAAACTGTCTCAACAAAATTGATCAATAACTCATTTTAACGGTGCCTTATACTCATGTAAAAAAAAGTGGAAATTAACTAGTGAAAAAAAAATGTCACGAGTAAAGTTTTATTTCTGAACTTTTCTTGTACTGTAAATTACTCCAAATCATCACGTATTACCTTTACTACAAGGAACAGAGCAATAGATGAGACCACGGCGAGGAAGAAATGGACGCCCCAGTAGTGGCACATGACAAGTATAACAGCGAAAGCACGTTTCTGTGGCGTGCCAGTGCTGACCCTCATGTGACATTTGTCCTTGGTCAACTCCTATTGGTTCTCCGCACGTGTCGCAGTACTCAGCAAACATAGCATCAAAACAGTGGAGACAATATGGCTTCCCTTCTCTCATGATGTATCTCTGACCCCCTAGTTGGCGATCACACTCGAAACAACAGAAGTGTTTCATGTGCCAAGCTCTTCCTTCTGCTTCTGTACATTCGTCAGCAAAAACAATCTGTAAGAAACGGCAAAGGACACCACTAATCATTATATAAAATGTGAAAGTTTTGAGCTTAGATTACAGAAAACCACGTGGCAATGCATGTACCTCCACTGTCAAACTTACGATTTTATAAATAATCAATATCAGATATATATATAGTGGCCTATAAACAAATATATTATGCTCTTACTAGAATCTTATAACTAAAGAAAGTGCTCAGGTTACAGGGTTTTTGTATTATTTGTTAACCTACTTGGTTTGAACGTTTCCTAACATCGTGAATCTTTATTTTATGGATATTTCTGCGCCAAGAAAGGTGAAAGTAACAAATAACTTCGAAGTAGTGTTATCTAGTGATGTAATATATATATATATATATATATATAAAGGTTCTATCTAGTTTGGAATATGCGTGTGTTTGTGTTTGTCTTTTGGCTAAGATGGTAGACTTAATTTACCGGAGTTAAAACTGAATAAAATTTTGATACCCATAAATAGACGCAAGAAACATAAAAGTCGCGTTTGCGTTAAAGCAGAAATCTAAATACCTTTAAGTCAAAAGAGAAAAATTAGGGCGGAGTGGCTTTAGAATAAAATGAATTATTTAACGTGTACTATGTTGAGAAAACAACAATAATTAATTATTATTATTATTCTGAAGGACATTGTTGTTACTGATGCAGTGTTTTCCCGCGTAATTATAAAACCAGGGAAAAGTAACAGATGAAGTCATCACTTCGAACGAATCATTGAGATATTAAGATGTTTCGTGAATCTTTGAAATCACTAATTTTTCATCAGTATACCTGCTTGAAGAATATAGTACAACACAGCAGTATAAATAAAAGTTCAGAGATACAGCTTTTGAGTGGATTAGTTTTTTTCAACTTTATTACAACGTTTCGACCACTCGTGTGGTCATCATTAGGTAATTGTTGTCTACTGTATGAAATAATGCGCGAGGATTTTGTTCTAATTTGGAAAACGTATAGAACGACACCTGTATTTAGATTTAAACTAGGTTTTAGTTCACATGCTTCTCATATTTTTCTTCTATTAATGTTGTTCTCAGTACATAATTTTTTAAAGTTTCTAATGTTAATGTGATGTTGATTCGTTGTGCTGATGACTATACGAGTAGTCGAAACGTTGTAATAAATGAAAAAATATATATAATTCATTCAAAAGCTGTATCTCTGGGCTTTACTTTAAAATTTACAGTGGATTTCTTCTCCTCACAATATAGCAATGATGTTTCAATGCACAATCAGTATATATATTTCCTTAGGATAGCTATGTATTTGTGGGTAATCCTGATATTAACTTAATATGGAAGTAATCACCAAATTCTACAAGAAACTCTCCAGTAAGCTGTATACACCGCTCTAACAGAGTCATGGTGTAATCATTTCATACACTGTAAATTGACAACATTGTTTTAGTCTTTCATTTTGTACTATCTCTTCTCTATTCCAGTCACTATCGCTAGGTCAAATATATATACATAAAGCACAAAAAGATATGTGTCTGTCTGTTTGTCTCTTATCTAACTATTCCTAGGTCGCTGGGCCAATCTCAACCAAACTTTGTGGGATGATATTTGGGACAAGGAATTGTTAATGGGGGGCTAACAACCCTTTTACCCCCATTATTGCTGTTATTGAGCATTTATTATCTTTGACGTAAGTTAACGTTAACTGCATACATAGATGGCGCCACGTCCTTACACAAAAAACGTATTAAATTTTCTATAACAGAACATACACAAAATGTGGGGGTAGAGCACACAATGTCTTACATATCTCGGATAGTGCACTAGCACTCCCTATGGAGAAATGCAATGGAAAAAAGGCCGACACTGTTGCAATAATAAATAAACTAAGCTGAAGCTTTTACTCCAACAATCACTATAATGCTGATATAAAGAGCCGTTTCTTGAGTTATACCCACTTCCTACATTAACCCGTGTCACTCTTGCGGCCAATGACCGTCAATTAATTAATCACGTGAAACACTGTGGAAGGACATTAAGAGTTGGGTGTTGAAAGCGGGTAACAGAAAGCACCCTTACCGCCATTACTTTCGCCTCTACCTCTTAATACAAAGTCACCCTGACCATCGCAAAATGTATACCAAGTTTTAAGTATATACATATTGAGTTTTTAAAGCTTATACAAAACTTTTAATGAGGTAATAATGAATACTGTAATAATCTGTTATAAATAACTTGTGTGAAAGTTACGATTTTTTATGTTATTTATCATAGCATCCACCTCCACATTTTTTAAAAGTTCATAATCCGGACAAAGGATGGATATCCCAGCTTGTAAGTGATAAATAGAAACATCTTCCAGAAAGTGACAGCAGGCAACACGTTTATTATAACGGCGTATAACACTTGTAATGCGTTATACATGTAATGTGTCTGTTGTTTTTAAACAGATTTCCACAGATATGGATGTTATCTTTATACATGTAATGTGTTTATTTTTACACAGACGTCCATACGTACGGAAGTTATATTCATACATGTAATGTGTCTGTATTTACACAGATTTCCTATGGCCGGTGTAGGTGAAGCTCTGGAATGGGGTGACTTTTTATATTTTACTCGGTTTTTGATGTTTTGTTAATTGATTTTGTGGTTTCTGGGCCCAAGAATATATGTATGATGTGTGGAATAACAGGTATAAGGTGTTGTTTAGCAATTTCTGTTAAAAGTGTGAAACCGTCTGTACTGTTTTGGGGGTTTCTGTGCTGTTGTATGAAAACTAAGGATGTATTTTTAAATGCTTCAAAGATGGGATTTGTTTCGGTTTCAAGTATGTTTGTTGGTAGGGGGATTTGTTTCGGTTTCAAGTATGTTTGTTGGTAGGGGATTTGTTTCGGTTTCAAGTATGTTTTTTGGTAGGGGAATTTGTTTCGGTTTCAAGTATGTTTGTTGGTAGGCTTTCTGTGATTTGATTTTTGTTTTGTTGGCATTAGCGTTTCTTGATTTAGTAGTTGTAATTGTGCTGCCTCTGCGTAAATGTATGTTGTTGTCTGTACGGGTGTATTGTGTGTTACTGGTGTTGGAAATACTGTTTGTTTTTATTTCCGGATTATGTGTGTTTGTTTCAGTATGTTTATGTGTGTTTGCTTTTAGTTATTGTGTATATTGTAGATTCTAATTTTTATGTCCTTATATTTAGGACATCCTTTATATATAGCTGTGTGTTGCTGTTGGCAGTTACAGTGTAGTGGGTTACTGTGTTTTTTTGGGGGGTGACATTCCGAATTATGATGGTCTCCACCACATCCCACACATATTTACACGCTTCTATAACGGACTTACCTCATCACAAGCTGCACATCTCGGCTTCAGACTCTCCGCGTGGTGGCGACCACAGTACAGTTTGTTTTCCCTGTGGAAATAGATCAAGTCGACGAGCAGTTCCCCACAGACCGAGCATACAAAGCACGCGGGATGCCAGCAAGTGTTTGGTCCAGCACGAGAAGCAAAAACACAAATGTCTCCGCCTCCTATCGCTTCTTCACACTAGATATTTGAAAATAAAATAAATATTCAATAAAGTTGATCAAATAAAATGCTTATATTTTAAAACGTAGCATCTTGTTCAACGCTAACGTGATCCATGATAAAACAAATATGATTCTGGATGTAACAAGTTTGTATGAAATACTTGTATTTGTCTATTATGGAAATTAACGAAGAATATCTTGACCGACAAGTATGTAAACTAAACAAGTTTGTTTTCGGATTTTCACGCTATCCGTTCCTAATCTTGAACTGGTACACTAGACAGTAGGAGCTTGTGATCTGCACCTACCGCCAACTCTTGGGCTACGCTTTTCGAAGACAAAGCTTTGACCACCTTCTTGTGAAGTGTTAGTTACAGATCGAAATTAGCATATGAAGTATTAGAAATATTCTGAAATAAAGGCAGGAAACTTGCTTATGATGTTGTTTGTTATTAAGCACAAAGCTACACGAAGGGCTAGCTGTGCTCTGCCCACCACGGGTATCAAAACCTGGTTTCTAGCAGTATAAGTTCGCAGACATACCGCTGTCCCAATGGGGGGCACTTGCTTATGAAGTTCCGGGAAGATCCTTACGAAAATACTACCAGCAGTATGAAAACAATACAAAGTCTTTACTTGCTGTAAACTTATTTAATTCAAACTGATTAAAAAAAATTTAACTGCTTCTCATCTCTGACACAGAAGTTAAAAATAGGTGTTTTATCTCGTGTTTTAAACGTGACAAGTGTGTGTAAGTTATGTAGTTGGTTATTTCTTCTAGAGAACGTCTTGTTCACGACTTTTGTCAGTTTTAGTATTCGCAATTATTTCGGGTCATACACACATATTTAAACCCTAAATTATTGCGTATACTAAAACACAACGTATTTTTTACCAGACTTGTGTGTGTGTGTGTGCATATATATATCCAAAATATGAAATACAACAGAAAACTGTTTATTTAACTTTCAAATTCAGGACTTCCAATGCAAGAACTTTGGAGTACACAACACTGGTAAGAAGAGAAAAAAAAAACAACAGGAGCACCAGAAACAATAAGATGCCAAATAGGAACACCAGAAACAATAAGATGCCTTACAAGCCCTTGCACAATGCAGTTACAAGAACAGAGACACTTGTGATCTGGGTTAACTACGCTTTATCATCTACCGTTGCAAAAAATAACCCCAGCTAACATGATTTATAACTCAGTTGAAATTAATCGAAGGAAAATATCGAATTTTTAGTACACGAACTATACTACTGAGAAGTGATTCAGCAGTAATATTTAGTAATCACCAGAGAACAGCTCACCCCTCTCTGTTACCACTACTCCCCGCGCGTGCCAATTTTACCCCCTCGAACCCTCTGTGTTTCAACATCAAACTTTCTAGCACGTCTTTATGAAGCATTATAATTTTATGACCGGTAAAAGATTGTCATTTAGTCGTTAACAGCTGCGGACAGGATGATTCATCTGTGGAAAACAGTTTGAATACCTCTTCCTATGGGATAAAGTGTCACAAGAGGGAGTAGTGGAGAGGATGAGGTCAGGGTAGAGAGGATCTTACTTTACTTATAAGGAAACATATAACGTAGCTGTACACACACACATAAATATATATTCAACTTGAGCTATATCTAAATTTTCCAAATTTACTAAATAATTTTATATATATAGTTTACTTAATTCGATTACGATGTTAGCTTGCTTAACCACAGAATAGATATTTCAATATAAATATCTGTGTGTGAGAGAGAGAAACAACGCGTTCGAGTTCAAGAAAGTGTTGGGAGGACAAACTAAGCAGACTATGAACCTTTCACACAAGTAAAGATCTATTTTTTTCGATTCACTGACTTTGTCCATTTATTCCTGGTCTCCTCTCAATCTTTTCACCATCTAGCTGACTGGCCTCTACAATCACAAAAGCAATTTCTAGTGTCATTGCAGTCAGCTACGTGCACGTGGAGGTTAACCGAAAAAAAACGAAACAACGATGATTGAGGCAGTGAGTCTTGTCTTCAAAGAAATCAATAGCTAATGACCACCAGGTGACCGCTTAGGAGAGACATGCTGACTTCACAGAAGTATTCTTTCTTTGTACAGAAGCCCCATTCTTCGACGCTTCAAAAGAAAGAGCATCGTGATTTACGGCATTGATGTGGGAACGATGACCTCTGGCAGTTTAATTCCGTCTATGGATCTATCTGGTCAGCTTTTCCGATATTATCAGCAAAACAGTCTTCATTCCAAGAACATGAACAGAAAACAACGTACCTATTCATTCGATGACTTCCATTAACTGGGATACGTTAATGAATCTATAGAAAATTTAACTAAATTTGTTCTTGGCAATGATTTTTTTTTAAATAAAATTTTGTACTATTAACATTTCAATACACATTCTAGTAATCCACATTAATTCATTGTAACATTATAGTAAATCAACATATTCCAATACCTGCTGAAGTAACGGTTAATGAAGTAACCATAACGATGATGTAGATGATTAAACAGGCACCATACTCTCATCGCAACTGTCGTTAGATTTGACTAGTTTACCAAAGCTACTGAATATGTGTCTGCCTAGAGTAATTTTACCAAAATTAAGGTCCTTTCAATTCAAGTAATGTACTTAAGGCTAGTAATGCAATTTCAGTTCAAAGTCTCACGTCATTGTTCAACGAATTTAATCAAGCTAATTTATCCAACAACATAACGTAACTGTTTAATTAACCTAATTAAACTAATTTACCCAACAAGATTCTACATCATAACCGATTTATCTGAAATTGATATCCAATTAAATTAATCAACCGATTCTAACTTATCCAATAACAGCTTTGTCTCAATTATGTTGTTTGACGAACGGTTTCAACTAGTTCAAACAAGTTCATAAATACACAATAACTATAAACTACGAATTAATGATATTGATCTTAATGAACCTGTGGCGGTGAATTAAATTTAGTTTAACAAGTCATGCCCATTAATCAAAGTAAATCAACAAATTAATATTACTTTTTTCGCTGTCGTGAATTGGAATTCGATTTTCCTCAGGCCAATGATGCTGGAATTCACATAAGGTAGTTCCTAATTCATATAGACGCCATTGGCCAAAAATAAACCAAAGTTGGATTATTTAGTTAAATCTGACTGTGTATAGAAATATCAGTTAATATGGCAAAGTATTTCAAAACAACTTGATGTATTTTGTTGGTAAATTAAATGTATAGTTAGTGAAACAATAAGGAATAATTAACAGACTATCACGAGTAATAAAAAAGGAAGATACGTAGTATTTTATTCCATGATCAAAAAAGTTGACTCACTAAAGAAAATAGAATAAAGATGTTACATTTAATAAAAAATAAGGTGACGAATGTTTCGGTAATAGGGAGGACCATAAATCAGCTTCCAATCAAGAACAATTGATGCCAAGGGACAGTAAATACCAGAGAGTTTCAGAAGTTTCAAGTGTTCCGTGAGGACCTCTCATGAGGAAATCAAACAGTCTCTAGCAAATACCATAAAAAATCAATAAATAAAAGCGTATTGATGAAGACTCCAAGGCTATGGGAATCCCATGACCAATCCACTCGTAAGATTATTACCAAGTTTCATAGACTTTATAGAGACGATCAGAAGCAGAGCAATGGCTATGTGCTAAAAGAAAATAGGTGCTTAAGGTGAGAAACTATCTTCAATATAAGAAATTGATTTCTTCGTCTATTTCCGGCAAAGCAAACAGATTTAGTAGCAGGGAAGTGGCGTCATCTAGTGGTCAACTACACTGCCTAATGTTAGAGCAACTATTTTATTTCACGACACTAAGACTACTGTGCTCATGCCCATATCAGTCCTATTGTAGGCTGTTACATATATAGAAAATAAGAATAACAAACGGTTCACTGTAACCTCCAATCTGAATAGAACTTTTATTTGTTTTATCTTTATTAAACAAACCGTAAAGCACTTGTTTCTCAAATATAGAAAGATATGCGGCATTGAAAACTTGAGAAATTAGATCTTCATTAGATGATTTTACAAACAACAAAAAATCAATATTAATGCTGGAAAATAAAAAAAAATGTCACTAGAAAATAAATAATTAAGAATAGTAACTTTAAAGAGGGGAAATCCTGAAGTATCAATAGGTAAAGTTGATTTCAAGCTATGAGTGAATATTAACTTACATTTACACAAGTCATTGATGACTGAAGGGTAACCGGAAGTTGACGTATAGTGCCCCTCCCTAATGCCTCTCGTTTCCGCTGTGCCGAGAATAAACGAAGCTCCCTTTTTTCCTCATCGCTGAGACCATTACAGTAGCGGACTTCGTTGTCGTGTGGCGGCAACTGATGTAAGAGCTGCTTGATTCGATATTTCTCTCCAACACTGTTGACGTATGGGACTTTATCTTCTGGTAAGGCAGAAAAATACAGGTGTACCTGAGGAAGAGGGTATCAAAGACAATGTACTTTATGAGAAAATGAACGATTTGAGACAACTAGCATACCAGCAAAAGCTATAAACAGTCTTCATAACATTCACTCGGGATCGTTAGGAATGCCCTTTCTGTAATCGCAGTCTAGCACAAAACACCCATGATCTTTAAGGAATGCCCTTTCTGTAATCGCAGTCTAGCACAAAACACTCATGATCTTTAAGGAATGCCCTTTCTGTAATCGCTGTGATGTTATGTAATAACGCAGAAATAAAACATTTCTAATACTCATTCCCTATAAAACTGACACATCGTAGTAAAAATCTAAACATCTAAGCTGGGATACGGTTTTAAATGAAAATACTAACGTGTTTTTCAGCCACATTCCATTTTAACAGTTTTGATTTGATTTTAATGAGTAAATTTCATCTTTTTATTAAATGATATGTCATGCACTGCATGCCAATGTGGTCAAAAACAAATAACCCACAGTTAACCGTTATGTATGCTACTTTGTGAGAAAAGGTCATCCTTCTCCATTATAAACAGTAGTAGTACATGTGTGTGTCGGCGCGCCAACTGTATCCCAATACATTTCAGAAACTTTATTTATTTTTATTTACCAGTTACTCATCAATTACGTTTATGAAATGTCATATTTAGGTCACATACAATATTTTATCTGTAGTTTGTAAAAATACTAAACAAGTTCATTAAGTACTATTCATTAACTTGTTTATTATTTTTAAGTAAAAGAAATAAATGCAAAAAAATAAATAAATAAATAGAGGTGCGGTTCCATACACCACTGATTTAAAGTCACGGAATCTCATCATAGCCAATATCGTATGTGTGAATAGTGTGAACTCATTAGAGAACTTGTACTGCGCGTAAAAAATAGACCATTTGAGATATAAAACGTTACCTGCAACGCATTACAAAGAAAACACAATGCTCCACGCTTAATGCACGAAGTGTAATAAAATATTAAAATATATATAGATAATTGGAACAGAATTAAAGGTGTGAAGTTTGCCCCCCTCCCCCCAAAGAAAACAAAAACAACAACAACCGAAAATATCAATCTGAGAATGTATTTGCGGGTGTTCTGTAATTAATTTATTTTGATTCAACCATAACGAAACCGGTTTGATCCATAAAGATGTTTTGTGTCCTGGTATCTTTGTTGGTGCTACTGTACACAAGTTTGTAGACAAACAAGCTGGTTATAACCTGGTAAATGGAGTCAGATACTAGACGTCCTCAAGTGAAGCTGATGGATAGTCCTTTGGTTAACAACCTTCCTAGCACAGATAGCCCATTGTGTAGCTTTGTGCTTAACTTCAAACAAAAACCAACTTTCCCTTATTAAAGGCTTAAGGAAACCACTGTCTTGATTTTTCTACGTTATTTCTGCGTACGGTGACCAAAGCATTTTTGGTGGTTCCCCAACACACTCGGATTACATAATAATAATAATAGTTCATATCTATAACACGGCTTTCAAGATTCCACTTAATAAGAATGAGTAACTATGGAGTTTTGTGAGTAATAATTAATTTTCTTTCATTTCACATTTATTCCACGTACTTTGATAACGTTCTTAGTGAGCTTAGTCTGTTTAAAACGGCGCAAATCGAAATAAATGAAAAGTTTTTTCATAATTTAGTTTCTGGTGGTTTTAGCTCACAGCTACACAATGTGCTATGTGCGCCGCGTTAACAGCGAGAACCGAGCCTAGAATTATAGTGTTACAATTCCCAAGAGCTTACCGCTGAGCTACCGGTGGACAAATTTGTTTTGAGATCATAGTTTATGGCTCTGCCTAGAGGGCCATGCTCCAATAATAAATTTACATTGGTCACGAAAATACAGGACCTCGATCAAAGATGTAACCTTATGGGTGTTTATATTGGCTCTGATAAAGTTACCCGCTATTTCGTTAATGAAGATTATTAGATAAGACTCCAATAAAGCAGAAATATCTCTGACGAGAGCTATAATATCCAACATGCCCCCAAAGCTTTGATCAGATCATTCAGCTGGCTCGTTCGTATTCATCACAACCCACACAGAAAAGCTGATCATTGTTGTCACTCCGAGGGTTGTGTGTTTAAGAATATAATGGTAGATATTTCCAGCTGAGATCATTTCGTACGAGTCAATAAAATAATATACGTAAACAGTGACTGGCTTTTCACGAAACGAAAAGTACCTCCAGCCACGACGACTAAAATATAAAAAAAAAAAAAATGTGAAACGACGAATCTTGTTTTCAGGTTTCTTACCTAGTGTTCAGTATTTTTTGTTTTTACTGGCGTGTACTGGAGGTAAAAAAAACAAAAAACATTCATTTACTGAGATTGATCAAAACAACATGAAAATACTCAAGGTAAGAAAAGCCTAAGAAGTGTTCATGACTGAAAAAATCTAGGATCACTGTGTTATCAACATATTAATAAATTATTACAATTATTTATGTTCAATATGATTTTGCATTAACATATTTTTATTTTATTGTAAATCAACACTTTGTTTATGATAAACAAATACTGAAGCTGTAACATAACTCAGGGAAGAAAACAGAATTAAAACACATTTATTTTTCTACATAATGGGATATTTGAACTTATCTATTGCGGGGAATCAAACACCGGATTTTAATGTTATGCGACCGTAAATTTACCGCTGATAAAAAAAAAATATTTCACAAGCTCTGTTACAGTTTCAGAAACGTTTGCACTTCGCTGGGAAACAATAAAAATAATCCCACCGTTTCTAAATTTGGGATATTTTAATTAATTTAAATCTTGTTACATAGGATTCGAATTTTTGTTCATAGTTGGGTGACTTTTGAGAGTATAAAAGCGACAAAACAAAGTCTTCTGTTATATTCAAAATGCATAGATTAATCTTATATTTCCGACTATCTTTACCAGAATTCCTTTAATTAAAAAAAAAGTAATTACATGACATTCTCCAATAGAACAGGGAATATTTGTAACTTGAATTACTATAACCATTTTACCACCCCTTATTCTACAAGATCAATCAACCCATTTGATACTAACGTTGCAGCACTGGCTGGTCACATAATGCTGTTCCGGGTAGAGTCAAAACATAACATAAACAACCCATTAGATTAATTATTAAAAAAACATTGTGAATAAACACACACACACGTATAATGTGATTGGAATTTCAAGAGAAAACTAATTACAACTATCTGTTTGTGACGCATCCCTAACTCGTTGTGCAACCCTATTTTTAATGTAAAGATTCTAATTTGTTTTGCTTGAGTTCAAAGATACCAGAGAAATTAACATCACGAGTATTCATGAAAACTAATGATGCTCTGGGAGAAAAGGGGAGGGGGACAAACCGAAAGCTCAGATAAATGAGAAGGGAAACAGGAGGAATTGGTGCAATATTCAAAATCTGAAGCCATTTCTATAATGATTATTCCGAGTCGCTAAACTGCTTAAGGTAATATACTACATCAGCATCTGTCTATCTATCTTTCTATTTGTCTATTCCTACAAAAATTTCTTATAGATGTATTAATCCTCGCAAGGTTGCGTAAAGTTGATTTAGCTAATTAATTTGTTAGACGTCTTCTCTAAAAATTCTTTGTAACAGATTATTATACATGTTGGAAGTTATACAAGATCATACAAATCAATATACTCACTCATACATACGAGTTAGAGCTTTCGCTAAGCCTTGTTGCCCATGACAATATATGAAGATTTTTCTAAACTTTTTATTGCATCTGGTAACTATCGTTATTAATTTCTCAACACTTACGTTTCTATCTACTGCATTAAAAATTGCCCGAAAATAAATGAAAAACAACAACAGTGAAAGATATTAAGTTTTCTAAGTTTTATAAATCAAAGAGTTAATTAAAAACGAATTATTAAAGTAAATAAAACAAGGATATTTACTTGCACGATCAGTATATATATTTTTTTCAAACTGTTTCACGATTGTTTGCTAAAGTGACGACAACGTAACGAGTGTTTGAAAAGAAAGTAAACTACAGTTATTTGAAAGCCCTTAAGTCAATGGTGACACACGTTAGAGTTAGACCGAGCTGAAACTTGTAGAGTGGAACTTTATTTTTAATGCAGAAAATCAAGCACTTAAAATGCATTTTACAAGTAAGCTGATAAATAGTGAATGAGGTCATGTTACATCTGAACAAGGCTTGCTGCTTCTAATGTCCTTTACTAGTGGTGAGAGCAAACAATACATTTACACGATTATTTGACTTCCTTCAAGATTGCCAACACTTGCTTTGAATCCAACAAATTCTTATTTCCATCTTTTGTTATTCTAAATAAATTACAGGCCTTTATCTCATGTTTACTCAATCCTTATCCCAATGTAATGATAGTGTGGCTTAAGTTTGACATATCGCTATATCACCCCAACGTTTGTAATAAGCTTTTTTCGTTTCATCTAAATTCCGCAACAAATTGACACTAACATAAGACATTCCTCGATTATCAAGCATGGATGTGACACCTCTAGAACTCTCATAATGGGCTAACAACAACAAAAAAGATTGTTTGTTTGTTATGGATTTCGCGCAAAGCTACACGAGGGCTATCTGCGCTAGCTGTCCCTAATTTAGCAGTGTAA
>NW_013669562.1:43708-45832 GCF_000517525.1 Limulus polyphemus | reverse complement strand
TACAAAATTTCAGTTTTCATTGTGCGGTTTTTACGGGCGTTTTTTTACCACTACCTCACCTCCTGTGGATGGATCTTCACCAAATTTGCTATGGAGGTTCAATGGGTCCATGGGGATATACACACAAATTTTGGATTTTGCGTTTTTTACAATTACATATAAGAGAAGCAACTTTTCATGTCCTAAGATAACCTTTCATTAATCATGAATTTACATAACTTCCGTCCGGAGGACGGGTACTTAAGGAGACACACATACACCCTTATACCTAGTGTGCCAAATAAAAAACGCAATCGAGCATTGTGCTAATAATTCTTTTGTCATTGATATTATGTTTTTTATATTTTCATAGTGTATTCTATGGAACTGTTGAATTTAATTCTGTGAACTACAGGCACTCATTTCAAGTATGACGTTTACAACTGTACAACGAACAAAGATGGCCGACAAAATCCCTCTTATCGTCGTCAGTTTAATGATCAAACTCGACTTCTTCCTGTGGGGTTACTTTCAAAAGATAACGTCTACGATGACAATTAAAGAACTTCATAGGTCGAATTCCAGTGAAAACCTGTCAACAGAACCTTGCAGTAAGAATTAATACCTGCCTAAGACAAGGTCGTCACATCGAACACACATCTTGCATGAGGACGACTAGCCAGAAAAACATTTTCAATAACTGATTTCTGTGCAAATAATTAAAAAAAATATTAGCAAAACCTTTGATTGCGTTTTTTTTATGCACCCTGTATATCCATATTGTATCATAACGTTAAGGGAAGAAATATACATCTTCACAAAACTATAATATGTTAACAATAAAATAACACGCACAGAAAAGCAATAAAAAGTGGAGAAAGAGAGAGAAACGTTATGAGAAACCCGTGGCACACATTAGATCACGTGACATAATGATAAACACCTATCATTGTAAAGGACAAATGATATATACACACACACACACACACACACATTCTATCAAATACACAATAACAGATCTCTATTGCACCATTTAATAATAACTGACACAGACGCACATATACTCCTAAAAAACTTCTATTACACTCCAATAGTTGAGTGACATGCACGCACACGCACACTGTGACAAACTTCCAGTGCACTCCAACAACTGAGTGACACACAAGCACAGCGACAAATATTTTATTTCCAGTTGAAGTTTAGAAAAAACAACTTATGCTAAATAAGCACAGCAAGATGACCTCAACAATGACACAGCTCTGTCCGAAACAACGACAAAGTTATTACAGTACAGACAATGAAAAAAGTATTTCGTCTATTCCTTGAAAGGTGAAATCAAAGACATTTACAATTTGACAAGCACTTGTCCTAGATATTGAATTTTCTCCATATCAAAGTAACTGACACTGCGACAGGCCTAAGGTTCTGTCATATTTTAACAGGACATCTAATAGAATGGTAGACCGCTCCTCCAAGACAGGGTGCAATATACACTGTGGATATTACTTTATCTCAAAATATTGCTTCGCTCTTACATTATCAGATTTTTCCATTTCTCTACTACTTCACAAAGTCAGTTGGAAGTCATACATTTCCACACTTTGCCCCCACTCCCTTTTCCACTGATCTATAGTTCGATTAACTAATCCTCGATCAACTAACTCTATTTTAAAGCCTGACATGGCCACTAGAACCACATGCCAATTCGTTGTCAAGAGACAAAGACAGATTTCAAGAGCAAGAAAGCTAAAACAAATATTTAAATACACATTGCATATATATTCTATGATTCCTTTTTTATTCCACATTTGTTTCCTCTTCTTTCCTTTTTCTGAAGGAACGGTTGAATTAATTTCTGCACCAAATATGCTGGAGAAATACTTGATGTATTATCTTCTTCGTAAAAAGAAGATTATTTTTACTTGCTTCAGCTTCATGAAAGGAAGTAAAAATGGAATCCTTAATCATTTGGAACTGAATGCATCTTTTATCTGTCGTTGTAAATATGATCAAAATACTGTTCTGTTATCCAGGAAATTGAGATATAAAAGATCTAGTTATGTTCTCTCCGTGAGATGTTTGGTGTTATACAACAAACTGAAACATAGAAGATATAGTTACCTCATATGGGCGTGAATAATTATG
>NW_013669562.1:27868-42626 GCF_000517525.1 Limulus polyphemus | reverse complement strand
TATCAATACGCCACGAATTCATTTCATGAATGATCTTATTTTGATTGGCTCACAAAGGAATTTACCGAAGTTTGACTGCCTCGACTGCACTTTTCTGCCTCTTTATTCGTCAAGCTTGAATTCGCAAAATTTACTTATTTCAGTTAGCTATGAAATGTGAGGTTAGGGTATACTATGGGGTGGGGATGGTAGTACTTGCCCCGTCATTTTTGACGGGCTATACGCTAGTAGAAACATAATCTAGATGCTAAGTAGTGTTTTCTCCATGAAAGAAACAATGTATAAATAAAGCTTTAAGCTAGAGGTTAGATAAATAACCTGAAAACGAATTTCTGTTACACTTATGTGATTAAAACAAAACATCTGTGAAAGAAGAACAAGTGTGCAGTTTGGGAAAAGACGAAAAAGCTAAATTTTTCTGGTTTACAGTTGGCGCCATGGTTAGAATTAGAACCCTTTTTCTCGGCTCCACTAACTGAACTACAGTTGTCAGTTGTTATGAAGACATTACGTTCAGTTGACGCGCCAACATTACATTTAGTGAGCATCTAATGCCGTCATAACAACTGACAATTTTGTAGCTAGTAGAGTTGAGGGCGTGTAAAGAAGTCGAATATTTGTATAATTAAACTCCGCACTAGTATATTAACTTAATTCCCAAATTAAAAAAAGTGTAAAATTTGCAGATAATCTACTTTGACTACGGAGATACTTGCTACGCAGAATTAAATCTATGAAACTATTAATTTCACTGGAAATTTCGTATAACCGATAAATCTGGAAACGGTGGTCAGTTGCAATTTAATTTTGCTTTCCCACAGGTGACAACTGAACGAGAGCATAATCACACATCCGAGTAAACAAACATCGTTTCGCTGCTTTTGGGATTTCCCAATTCCCTTAATTTAAAACTTAAATGAGAGAGGTCTATTAACATAATCAGAGGTCATATGGGGGCAATCATACTACGAAAAGAAAGTGATTTGCTTATTAACTGTCTACAAATTATCATCGAATTAGCTCTCAATCGTAGTCAACGACACGTAATGAAGAACTATGTTGAAAAAGCTCCTATTAACGTAACGAGTATAGGCTAAATATGTAGACGCCCGGTTGACATTTGTTGTGAAACCGACACTGGTTAAAAGTTGAAAAAACAAAAACCATGTGCACCTTCATTTGAATATCTTGTTGTATGTATGTAGATAATACAGGTGGTTGATCCCAATGTTCCTTACAACACTTGTATCATTAGTAAGTCCCCCCATTGGGAAAGCGATAAGTTTACGGACTTACAACGCTAGAATCCGGGGTTCGATTCCACGCAGTGGACATGGCAGATAGCTCAATGTGACTTTGCTATAAGACAAAGACATCAGTAAAAACCAGTTTAGTCATTAAAGTTTAATCAGGATTTTAAAGCAATCTTAGTTGGAAATTGAAAACAAAAATAAGCTGAAAATAAACGCCAGTTTAATAAAGTTAAAATAAACTGTGTAATAAATAATGTTTTACATACACAGAAATATCAGAAACGAAAATATATAAACAATTATACAAAAACGGTAAAGATAAAATTTCTAGAACAAAAACTAATAAATCATCATTTTCATCTTCATTCCATTCATCTTCATTCACTGCAAGATTTATTCTGAGTATCCATCTGTCTGGATGACGTGTTACTTCACGACTGGTGCCGAGGCCTCACTACTTAAACTATTGTTGGTTGGTGTGTTTTTCACATGGATACACCGATTTGGTGTTCAATAATTAATGCATGGAATTTTATGTTATTGAAAATAATACAAATCACAGCTTTGAATCTAATTAAATTAGGGAAGCACGGGTACCCGGCCGGGTATTGGGCTACCCGGTAATACTCGAAGTGTCGAAGTTAGGCATCTAAGTTCTAATCTTTGAGTTCTAAGTTCTAATCTTTTTAGTTTAAAAAAAAAAGTGTTCCGAGCAACAAAAACTGACCGCCCGCTGAAAGTCGGGGATTCATAGAACAAAGGGGGTTAATAACAGGCATGGCTTGAGAAGTGGATTTCTGGGGAATGTGAGGGTTTTGAGAACAATAGGGGTTAGGGTTTGAGAAGTTGGGGGTACTAGGCGTTGAAAGTAAAACTTGAATGTTCTGTTGGTGATTATTGGGTTAAATGTAATAAACATCAACGTTGTTTTTGTTTGACCGGGTACCCTGACCCGATAATCGGCCAAATCTTACTACCCGTGCATCCCTAAATGAAATTAATTTACTCTCATGATGTCCCTAAGTTTTGCTCTTACAGACAAGGCTTAACAAATCAACTATAATAATCAAAAACAACGTATGAAATTCAGACAGTGCGACATAAGTGATTTGTAGATTGTAAATAAAATATTTCAACATTATTCCAGCAAATAATAAATCTAAGGTGTGATTTTAAATAACATTATGGTAATTCATCGTAGTGTGTGTATTAAAGGCATTTTTATTATTATTGAAATGTATTATAGAAAGTTTCTTTAGAGAAGTACATTAAATTCAAGCAGACTGACTTTTATGACAAGTGAGAGATATATAGTATTTTAAACTAATGGACAAAGCAGGTACCATACAGAAGACAAACATCAAAGGAAATATGTCAAAATTCACTCATCATCTCGGGATAACAGGGAGTGGATGAAAGAGAACACGTTCACAGAAGAAATAAAAATCTTACATTCTGTGCACACGCTACCACAGCAATAACTGGTTCAGACAAAACCTCACTTAACAACTCACTAAGCGTTCACACAAACTTGTACGGAAAGACGTTTTTGTAATCTATAGCTGACATTACAACAGCATTTAAACAGCGTTAAATTACAAATAGTTCTTATAAATCGAACACAGAATGCAATTATTCATGGAATCATTCTTTCGAAATCTTTTTCCGATTCTTTTTCTATAAATATTAAATTTCCCGTGTTTTTCTAAATGTGTGCTTGAACGGACACGAGTGCTTCTTTTCATTTATAATGCCACAGACTAAACTTAAGTGGGTAAACGTCTTGTATTTTAGGTCATGGTTGAAATACAAGTTAGCAAGACGATGGCAGTCATCCTATTAGGTTTAGCACAATTCTATTTTAATGAAGCTGTACTGAATTTAAACGGTTACACACTTAATCCGAAAAATCTATAGACAGCAACTTAAAATCCTCAAAACGACTATTAATGAAGTTATATTGGACTATTATTAATTTTACTTTAATCACTTATTCAACACAACTTCGGGGACATTTTCTTGCTGGTTCTGGTCAGTCCGAAAATGGAAGAATTGTAGAATTTTCGCGCAAAGCTACATAAGGGTTATATGTGCATAGTTATCACTAATTTTGAACCGATAGGCTAAAGTAAGGTAGTGTAATTTACACAATACCATTTACACAATGCCAAAATGGTCGTAAAAATAAGCCACACTTTTGGAACAAAATATTACTACAGAGACCAAGAAACTAGTTTCGACACTTTCATGAGTCCTCTTCTGTCCTACACAATCTTCTGATAAGAAATTTATCCACACAGTTTAGATAATACCTGACTGCAAAATTCTCTTAAGGACACACGAGGTTTAGAAACATCACAGCTTTAAGCGACCTTCCAATGGGACAGCGATATATCTATGATTTGGTTTGAATTTCGCGCAAAGCTACACGAGGGCTATCTGCGTTAGCCGTCCCTAATTTAACAGTAAAAGACTAGAAGGAAGGGAAGGCAGCTAGCCATCATCACCCACCGACAACTCTTGGACTACTCTTTTACCAACGAATAGTGGGATTGACCGTTACATTATAAAGCCACTACAGTTGAAAGGGCGAGTATGTTCGGTGACGGGGATTCGAACCCGCGACTTGCAGATTGGGAATCGAGCGCACTAATAACTAGACCATGACAGCCCGTAAATATACGGACTTCCAACGCTAAAATCCGGAGTTCGATTCGTTGCGGTGAACAAAGTAGTTAAACCAATGTGACTTTACTCTAAAACCTTCCAGAATTCTTTGTTTTGTGCAATTTACGACCTTATAAATCATTTTGTCTGATTTCCAGTCTCTTGAACGGAGAAATACTCCATTATTTGTATTTTCGTTTCTCCTGTCACTTTTGTACTGTTATCTCGTGTTTAAAACTATTTCCTGCATTGACAACGTAAACTTTTTCATATGATAAGCGTGGAACAATAAGAGTATTTTGTCTTATTGAACAGTTTTGTTTGAAGTCAGGTTATTTTTAATAGTATTGGGGCAGTTGTAAGCGACAATAAAGTCATTTTGTTTTACGATCCACTCTACGGAGTTAAATTTTGCGCTGCAGTTCCATCAGAGTGTGTTCTTCTTGTGTTCCTTTGTTGCGCTGCAGTTCCATCAGAGTAGTTTCTTCTTGTGTTCCTTTGTTGCACTGCAGTTCCATCAGAGTGTGTTCTTCTTGTGTTCCTTTGTTGCGCTGCAGTTCCATCAGAGTACTTTCTTCTTGTGTTCCTTTGCTCTCAATATCCATTCACTGTTTAGACTGTCGAGAAAATAAGCTTAATTCATTGACTAGCTAGCTACTCGGATTAACCAACAAACAGACGAACCATAAGTAACCCCCTACGCCACACAATCGGGTAGAATATTTAGTCTGAACTAAATAACTAAGCAATTTATTCCACGTGCATGCCGATATTTTGTGACCTAAAAAGTACGTATATACAGATATAATTTAAAAATTTTAACTCGCTAATTAATTTTAGTTTAAACTTAATCACTACTCAATATCAAAACAATGAAACGTTGCTTAGAACAAGCCAGTTTTAACCCTTTTTTTTACAGAACTTTTCCGCAAAGCTACATCAGCGCTAGCTGAGCATAGACGTTTCTAATGGTATAAATATATATATTTCAAATTTTAACTCACTAATTAATATTAGTTTAAACTTAATCACCACACAGCCTTCACAATATCAAAACAATGAAGCGTTGCTTAGAACAAGCCAGTTTTAACCCTTTTTTTTTCAGAACTTTTCCGCAAAGCTACATCAGCGCTAGCTGAGCATAGACGTTTCTAATTTTGAAGCGCTAAATTGTTTTTAGTCTAAGAAACTGATACTTCATAGCGTTCAGGATTAAGAGCCTGCTTGGGCTTGGCCTAATGGTTAAGTGCCTAGACTATGAGTCAGAAAATTCACGGTTCGCGCCCCGTTACTGCAAACATACTTTGCATTTTATAGTTGTGGGTAGGGATGCACAGGTACCCGGCCAGATATTGGGCTACCCGGTAATACTTGGCTCCGGCCGAGTGTCAAAGTTAGGCATCTAAGCCCTAATCTTTGTGACAACTAACGCGGCACTGAAAGTTGCAATCAATAATTGGCTTAGTTAAAAAAAAAAACGTGTTCCGAGGAACAAAAACTGACCGCCCGCTGAAAGTCAGGGATTCAGAGAACAACAGGGGTTAATAACAGGCGTGGCTTGAGAAGTGGATTACTGGAGAAGGTGGGTTTTTGAGAACAATAGGGGTTAGGGTTTGAGAAGTTGGGGCTACTAGGCATTGAAAGTTGAAAGTAAAACTTGAATGTTCTGTTGGTGATTATTCTGTTAAATGTAATAAACATCAACGTTGTTTTGTTTCTAATTTTTGTGTGTTTCCTTTTTTTTTGGCGGAGGGTGGGGGGCAGGGTTGACACCCGGCCCCAGCCAAAGCTTAGTGTTCAGGTATCCGGACCCGGTATTCGGCCAATTTTTACTACTCGTGTATCCCTAGTTGTGGGTATACTATAAGTATGACGATCAACCTAGAAAGCCCAAGAGTTAGTTAGTTAGTTTGTTTGTTTTGAATTTCACGCAAAGCTACACGAGGGCTATCTGCGCTAGCCGTCCCTAATTTAGCAGTGTAAGACTAGAGGAAAGGCAGCTAGTCATCACCACCCACCGCCAACTCTTGGGGTTACTCTTTTACCAACGAATAGTGGGATTGACCGTCATTTTATAACTCCCACACAACTGCTTTGGTGGGACGGGGATTCGAACCCGCGACCCGCAGATTGCGAGTCGAGCTCCCTAACCACCTGGCCATGCCGGGCTCACAAGAGTTAGCGGTGGGTGTTGTTGAACTAGCTGCTTTCCCTCTAATCTGTTAGTATAAAATTAGAGACAGCTATGCACAGATAGCTCTTGTGTAGTTGAAACAAGTCAACTGTTTGAAACTTTAAAATACATTTTTATTTCACTGGAATAACGTTCTTTATATACAAACATATTCTTCCTGTAACAGCGAAGTTTTTCAATATTGAAACCATAACCCACTATTGTGGTTGTATTTTGTTTTGAATATTATATAATAGCAACTCACATTTCCAAATTATAATTTTAGCCCACAGATATGAGGTCGTACAATAAACTGACATTTATCATTCGCAATTCAACCTGTTCACTTGAAACCCTTTCTAAAACTTGAAATTCGAGTTTCGCAATCATTATCCTACCCTTCAGGCCTCTGAGTATTGATAAGTTACTTTTCCAGTTAACCAATGTTTGTGTTCCCCGATTTTGCCCTATGGGCTCTTTCACTTCTAGTAACTCAAGAAAGGTCGTTAACTGCGTGATTTAAACGAATACACAAAGCAAATAACCCGTAAGGGGTTCACGCACTCTCAAATAAAAAAAACCAAAAAAACTGATTTTCTATTGCAGGATTTCCTCGTGTTTTTCAATCTTCTAGGATCTTGAATTAATTATAAGGCAAATAGGTTAGTAACACTAAATATACAATACAAAAACGCACACACACACATCTTACGGCGTCGTCATCAGATAAGTTAAATTATTGTTTGTTTTGAATTTCGCGCAAAGCAGTGTAAGACTAGAGGGATGGCAGCTAGTCATCGCCACCCACAGCCAACTCTTGGGCTACTCTTTTACCAACGAATAGTGGGATTCACCGTTACATTATAACGCCCCCACGGTTGAAAGGGCGAGCATGTTTGGTGTGACGGGGATTCGATAAGTTAAATACTCCTACATTCCTCTTTCTCTCTTTTCCCCTTTTTAGTGACATTTTCTCCAGAGATTTACAATAAAATAAATCCTCTGATATATCGTATTTTATTTTGTTATCAAATAAGGTTTAGGTGATTACGAAATCACCAAACATTATGTATTTCCAACGCTGTTTAAAACAACAATGCTTAATTTCTATAAGATCTATTAGGATTTGAGATCCTGGAGCATGTTTTGGATTTGTTTTATTTGCTTACAGTGATGTGTGACGCCTAAAAATATTCAGAGAGTCTAGATTTGACGTGATGTCTTGAATTTTTTGTGACTTTGAGAAAAAATATTGTAGTATAAAACATCAGTTAGTTAGTTAGATGATTAGTTAGTTAAAAAGCGAGCTTCTCTTCCAGCCAGATTTCAGTTTGTGCCGTAGATACGAAAGGAAATTTAACAATTCACTATTTAGTTTTATTTGTAAGTTAGGCACATCACTCAGTGAGCTTGCAGAACCTATTTGTTGACGGAAATAAAAACGCCTTCCTTTCATTAAATGGGCTAACCTTTTCATTATTCTTACCGAATTATTTAAAAAGAATCCGTCTGATGATAGAAACCGTTACAACATTGGTGTCCGAAGTGGGACTATTTTCGTAAGAACAAAATATAATCTATGTTGAACTTCAAGATGACGATACGTTCTCGAAGCAAGATACAAAATTTGCTGAAAATGATGAAAAAGTGGAGATAATAATCAAAAGAAGACCATGAAAAAAAGGAGAAATTGTTAAGATACTGAAAAACAAAGAGGCAGAAAATTAAGAGAGGAACTAGAAGAACTAGAGGTAAGATTTAAAGAAGAATTAGGAACAAAATTAAATTTAATTGAATAAAAGATCAAAGAAGTTATTGGAGATGTATAGAGGGATTACAAAAGCAAGATTGAAGAAGTGCAGGGTGATTTTACAAACAATATCGAAGAAGTATAAAAGGACATCAAAGAAATATAAAATGAGGTACAAAAAAAAAACGTATGAAATACAGAAAGGTTATAACAGCAAAATCGACGAGATAAAAAAAAAGAGCTCTATGACAAAAAAAAGAAAAATAAATTTGTAAATGCAATGATTAAACCAGCCATATCTCTCTCTCTCATCTGCTCGAGAACTGTAATCCCAACACCATTATATATGATATATGGAACAGGAGAACACACCTAGTTTACATATGTACCAGCTATGATTGCAGAATATTCCTGGACTACTCCAGTTATATCCCTACATCATAAAGTTACAGAAATTAGCTGGCAAGTTCAATAACATCGCCCAGTTGAGAAAATAACTCTGGTTCTTCAGCTACAATTGTTCGACTCGCTCTAGCAATGAAAGGTGGTAAATTGCCTCCAGAGATAAAGGAAGAAGAAGGACTGAAGAAAAGAGCAGGTGAACAAAGTTTAGCAAGAAGAAATTTGGAAGACATCTTCACAGTGAGAAACTTCTTAGCACTACATGATGTATGGGTACTTGACATTGAGGACGAGTGTATATTAGGAACTGACTTCACGTGAAAATGTAGATGTGAGGTTAGACTAGCTTCACAGTCTATGATCAGGACATATTCATGCACTATATGGCAATTAAACCACCAGAGGTTAAGCTTCAAGTGTACAAAGGGTAATTTAGGCAGCTAACCTGGAGTGCAACAGAGGAGAATTCAGAAAATTAAGTGGTCCAAACCATAGATCATATGTTATGTTTTTGGAAGGACGTCATCAGGAAAATAGACAAATGCTTAGCTTCAGCAAATACTTTGTCAGAGATAAGTCAACCTGCTGGAGATCCCGAGGTTTCCGTTTCCAGTGTATCAACAGGGATGTAGCCACTAGTAGATTTGATTGACCACCTAACCAGAGAGAGCTTACCAAAGCAAAATAAAGGGCAAGAAGTCATCTGGTTTTTGTACCACAAGCCATAAAAGTGAAAAGAATAAAAAATGTTGAGGACAAAACAATTTAGACACCGTAAATGAATAAAGAAAGAAATACAGATTTGCTGTTCAAAATTAAGATCGTGTTTCATGATTTGTATATTTCAGTATTGAATAAGTAATTGTAATGTTTATTTATGAATATTAAATTTTGTTAATTGAAATAGTGACCTTATTATTAATTACATTAAGTTTTATTTGTGTATTAAGATTGTTCAGGGAATGTCACAATCCATGTAGGGGCAATGTTATAAACTATGTTTTATTATTTTAAGTTAGATGTTTTGTATTGTTTAGTAGAGGGAGTTTCGGCATGACGTAGCGATGATGTACGACACCTAGAAATTTCTTGAATATTTAAATGTTTTTGAGACATGGAGAAAAATAAATATTGTAATATGAAAACACCAGTTAATTACTTAGTCAGTCAGTAGGTAAGTTAGATAACCCGTTACAAAGTTGTTGATCAGTTACTGGGTTAACGAATGTATTAGTCGGCCAGTTTAGGGTTGGCGAGTGGATAGGAGAGGAAACTTGTACATAAATTAAGTTCAGGATGATAAAACCTAATCATTCTAAATTAAAATTATTAGTGAGCGTTTACAACTTTTTTTTTTACAGATCATACAATCTGCTTCTACAACTAAGAAAACCTGGTTACTACTTTTCTTGTTACAGAGCATTTTGCTTGAAGAAACGGGAGCCAAGGTCGGCAATGCAATGGTGACAAAATAGACCCTGTGCTGCTAAACGAGAACGCAATAACGACTTCAAGAAAGAAGCACTGCATGTTTCACACATTCGCGATCAATTGTTTTATTTCACTGAAGTCGTTGAAAAACAGCTATATAAACTTCTCTGCTGTAAACTTTCAACAATCCACGGCACTTTGAAGCAATTGGCTTTCAAGCCAGAGACGTGGACTTCAATGCTCAGACGAACGAGGTAATTAAACACGCCTTGCATACAGATGCGTTAGATATTTACTGTAATGTAGCTCGTTACTTAGGAGCAGCTAACATTCTACTAAAGGATAAAGACAGAGAGGTCTTTGGTTGCTCAACCATAATGGGGCAGAGCGCGTGAATTTGTAATGACGGCTAGCACCGTTTGCGGATTATTCCGAACATTACCATGAATTCTTAATCCGTCGATGATGGCTGTTCTTAGTGAACAAACCATAACCAAAGATCTATTGTTGAAAAAGGATTGAAAAGCTCTCAACAAGCTTATAAATAACCGTTGGTGGACACTATTTCTCTTTATCGTCATTCTCGTCAGGGGTTATCTGAAATATACAGCCAAAGTTTCCTATAGTAACAATATCAGCCAGAAGAAGGTTCTCTTAAAGAAGCAAAATAAAAGGTCAACATGAAAGTATCTAAAATTCCACAAAGAATACTCGGAAGGGTTTGCTGATTTCGTCTCCTTTCTTTTCATTTTTTGTTTAAACATAAATATTATATATACTTCATATAAAACATGCACTTCACTGCTTAAGATAAAGTAGCCGAGTGGTATGTTATCAACTAAAACAAGTAAACAGATGAACGTTCAAATTCAGACTTATGGCTTGGTAATTAAAATAAACATTTGCGCAAAACGAGTCGATCGTTAATTAACACCTCCCCTTTAGCGCAGTGTGTGTGTGGACACATACATTTTTCTCTTAATGGAAAGTTACAACTGATTGTATTTTATGCAATTAAAGAAGCCTTTGTTTATTAGATTTGAAAATCCTGATGGGCCATTAGGTGTAAAACAGGCACACAATCCGATAAATATTAATTGACCAATTATCATTACACTGCTACAGTAGTTCTGATGAGTTTAATTACTTGGCAAATTATTTTTGGCTTTTCAGCCTGTTCCTTCTGGTAATCCCAGTGTTCTGTCAAACTAAATATAACTTTTGGATAGACTGTTCAGCTTTTTTTTTTTACCAATGTCTTTCGAATTCAGGTTTAATTTCGACGACTAATACCAGTGTTATTTACATAACAGCTCACAATATGCCCATTCCAATTTACCGTCATTTAATTACAAACTGAACACCCTTTCTTTTATTTCGGATGGTCAAACGAGTTCTATCTTATTTTTGTCATCAAATCTCTACCTACGTGCCGAATAAGTGTCGAAACAATAGTGTAATCTTCAAGAATCTTCATCCTGGTCACGACACCATTTTTTTTTTGTCCCCCAATGGGACAGCGGTAAGTTTACGGACTTATTACAACGCTAAAACTCGGGGTACGATTCCCAGCGATGGACACAACAGATAGCCTAACGGAATAGATCGATGTACACTAAAGTTTTGGGAAAGAAAATTATCAATATTTGCATTTAGAGACACAAAGTCTCACCCATCTCGATCTTTACCTCAAGCGTTTAAAGTAACTGCCACTTAGGCGATAAGTAAAATGTAAAATAATTAACATTACACCAAAGTAATAAGTTGCAGTCTTTACCTCTAGCGTTTAAAGTAACTGCCACTTAGGCGATAAGTAAAATGTAAAATAATTAACATTACACCAAAGTAATAAGTTGCAGTCTTTACCTCTAGCGTTTAAAGTAACTGCCACTTAGGCGATAAGTAAAATGTAAAATAATTAACATTACACCAAAGTAATAAGTTGCAGACCTTCATTTTTTTACGGTTAATTTCGTGCAAAGCTACTCGAGGGTCTATCTGTGCTAGCCGCCTCTAATTTTGAAAGGGGAGGTAGCTAGTCAAACCCACCGCCAACTCGTGGGCAACTCTAATAGACTAACAAGATCTGACTGTCACTCTTTAAAGAACCGAGGTCCCCAAAGTGAGGGGCGTAAATTTTGTTTTCGTCAGTAACGTGGCGCAAATCACGAAACCTCGGATCCATTGTACGACACGCTAACCAATGGGCCGCATTCGGCCCCACAGACTTCCATACCTTGAAGTACAGTAGTAGTTTCGGATTCTGTGATCTCGCAAGGTATGTATGCAAGTGTTCGTGAATTATTTAAGTATATACATAATAGTTATTATTACTGATACAGATTTATGAATCACAGTAGTATTATATACTTCACCCCGCCAAAATATCTACACACCCCTTGAAGAAGGGAAGTGGATCCTCCAGCATGTTATGGAAAGATATTATATGAGAATTATTAATACAAAGACTCCTGGAGAGAGACATTATCCACTATCAAGTGTATGCAAAATGCAAAAATTTCGTGAATTACATGCTTTTGAGGTTGCTGCGAACGTTGATAATCAGCATGTGAAATAGTCGTTAGTTAGTGCACTCGATACTCTGAAATAGTTGTTAGTTAGTGCACTCGATACTCTGAAATAGTTGTTAGTTAGTGCACTCGATACTCTGAAATAGTCGTTAGTTAGTGCACTCGATACTCTGAAATAGCTGTTAGTGCACTCTATAGTCTGAAATAGTTGTTACTTAGTGCACTCGATACTCTGAAATAGTCGTTAGTTAGTGCACTCGATACTCTGAAATAGTTGTTAGTTAGTGCACTCGATACTCTGAAATAGTTGTTAGTTAGTGCACTCGATACTCTGAAATAGTTGTTAGTTAGTGCACTCGATACTCTGAAATAGTTGTTAGTGCACTCGATACTCTGAATTAGTTGTTAGTGCACTCGACACTCTGAAATAGTTGTTAGAGCGTGACAAATGTGTGGAAAATGGCTAGAATTAATATAAGTTACAAATGAGTTTACGGCATTCAATATGACCACTTGTGAAATAGCGCCATCTGTGAAATTTGAGTAGCGTGCTCTCCATGCATGTGGATATTTTGAATGTGCTGGAATACCAGAACCATACAAAAATTGTTAGAATGAGTTACTAGAGTATGGCCACCAAATAATTTGAATAGTTAAAAGGGACCTTACTAGCAGTAGTTGTGGTTATCTTTTTACATAATGTGGTAGAGTACCTTATTAGCAGTAGTTGTGGTTTTCCATTTACTTCAGGTGGTGAGTACTTTACTAGCAGTACTTATGGTTATCCATTTAAATAATGTGGTAGAGTACCTTACTAGCAGTACTTATGGTTATCTCTTTACTTCAGGTGGTCGAGTACCTTACTAGCAGTACTTATGGTTATCTATTTACATAATGTGGTCGAGTACCTTACTAGCAGTACTTATGGTTATCTATTTACATAATGTGGTAAACGTATACTTGTTGTGTTAAGAAGGAATTACAAATTACTCTACTATAATTATTTTACTTATTCGATCAATAATTTCTGACTTCGCAGAGCAGTTTTTAAGTTAAACAGGTATCGATGAAAGTAAAGAAATAACCATAAGTACTGCTAGTAAGGTACTCTACCACCTGAAGTAAATAGATAACCATAAGTACTGCTAGTAAGGTACTCGACCACATTATGTAAATAGATAACCATAAGTACTGCTAGTAAGGTACTCGACCACCTGAAGTAAAGAGATAACCATAAGTACTGCTAATAAGGTACTCTAGCACATTATGTAAATAGATAACCATAAGTACTGCTAATAAGGTACTCATACTTTAAGATGATCTGGTTAAAGTTGTAACTCCATTAACCCGAATAGAGTAGTCTTCTAGTGATACTTTAAGATGATCTGGTTAAAGTTATAACTCCATTAACCCGAATAGAGTAGTCTTCTAGTGACACTTTAAGATGATCTTCTATTCGGGTTAACGGAGTTATAACTTTAACCGTAGTCTTCTAGTGATACATTTAAGATGATCTAGTTAAAGTTATAACTCCATTAATCCGATCAGACTTTACGATCAACAAAAGGTATAAAAGAAACAAATTGTACTTATGTTGTTACATTACTGGGAAATTGTTGGTGTGACGAAGTGGGTAAAGCTAATATGTTTGGAACGTAAACATTCATAATTCATCCCTCAAGAGGGTTAGTGTTAGGACTATCGGTGTATTCATTTGTGAACAGCAGATTACCGTTTAGTTTTTACTCAATTATTTTATAACAACACACCTCCTTGTGAGTAAACAACGCATTTAGACTATTTGTTGATTTGTTTGAGCATTTTCGCACAAAGATACAGGAGAGCTATTTGCGAATAGCCGTTCTTGAATTTTGAACTTCTATATTAGAGCACCCACCGCCAAACTCTTGGGCTACTCTTGTCTGACCGAATAGAGATTTGACGGTCACTCTTATAGCGCACCCACGGCATCAAAGTGTGGAACGTGTTTTTGCGCCAACGGAACGCAAACTACGAACCTTCGGATTCACAGTAAGAGCACGCTATCACCTCGCTACGCCCGATTCATATTCAGTTTAAAAGGTAGAACCCCCCCCCCCAAAAAAAATCGTTATGGATATTGTCGTTGAACGTGCTGTCTAACAAAGTTTTTTTTATAAATTAACCTCGATTAAAATTGTTGAAATTGATGATAATCAAAAAATTTATACGTCTAACTAGAATTTTTTTTTTTGGTATAAAGAACAGTGAAGAATTTCACACAAGCCACTAAATGAACCGGAAGAACGGCAGGCAACTTTACAATAATTTGAATTATTTTTTTTTAAACAGAGTTAATAGATATCGAGCAAATACTGGCTTAAGTAATTACAAGAGAAATACTTAGAATAAAGATATGTAAATTAATACTATCTTCTCCATAAAGTGAAACCCGCTGGAACTTAATTGTGACATTCAGGTTAAAAAAAAAAAAAAGAAAGAAAGAAAAAAAAAAGAACAAAACTTTTGTTCACAACGTTATTAAAAAGTTAGGCAAAAAACCTTCAGTCAG
>NW_013669562.1:20744-26930 GCF_000517525.1 Limulus polyphemus | reverse complement strand
GTGACATTCAGGTTAAAAAAAAAGAAAGAAAGAAAAAAAAGAACAAAACTTTTGTTCACAACGTTATTAAAAAGTTAGGCAAAAAACCTTCAGTCAGTTTACTTTTGGCGCAATGTTGCATAACGAACCATTTGATCTGTTTCTGCTGCGGGGATCGAATGCGGAATTCTACTGTTATATGCCGAGTTAGCGAGGGACGATTAAATCAATTTTTTAGTTCTTTCATGATGTATTAATAGTAAATCAATGGACATGAGAATAATCAAAATCTTTACAACAAGACAATAAGATACAAAAAATATTTCATAAGTTAATCTAATAATGACTAACCTGTTTTCTATGTATCGATTCTGGTAAATGATCAGAAACGCCAAGCTTCGGTGACAGTAAATATAGATTGTATAGATCTTTCACACCCACGTGTGTTTCGTTTATTTAAGACAAGCCCGTCATGGCCAGGTGGTTAGGGAACTCGACTCGCAATCTGCGGGTCGCGGGTTCGAATCCCCGTCCCCTCAAACATGCTCGCCCTTTCAGCCGTGAGGGCGTTATAATGTGATGGTCAATCCCACTATTCGTTGATAAAAGAGTAGCCCAAGAGTTGGCGGTGGGTGGTGATGACTAGCTGCCTTCCCTCTAGTCTTACACTGCTAAAATAGGGACGGCTAGTGCAGATAGCCCTCGTGTAGCTTTGCGCGAAATTCCAAAAACAAATAAAAAACAAATTTAAGACAAACTATAAAACCTGAAAAAAAAATATGGAGAAGACTCGTCTAATCAGTAATGAATTCAAAGAAAACATCTCCAATACGATTTTATACACGGCTATTTTGAAATGATGTCGAAGCGACAATATTTAAACTTGAGCTTCAAAGTCCATTCTTTTTAAATGGTACTTTCTAGACATTACACATGTGCAATGCTGAAAAGCCTAATAACGTATATTAACCTCGGTTTCGACAACGCCGTGATACCAATATTTTTATTGTGGCTAACGGTTGTTTATCTTTTTTTTCACAACCTTTAAATCAAGATTATTAATTAGAACAAATAATACGGCTACACTCTATGAATAAGGTCGAAAGCATTGGAAGATCCGCGAACTGACAAAAGTACAGTTTAAGTGAATTCAGTAACGTTATTACGACGCCTCCAATATGTATACGTTATCACGTATACGTGAGAACGTAATAAACTAGAGGCGGCTGTTCAAGGCTTGTAGGTTAACATCAACTACTTAACTAAACAATCTGACAATGGTATGTTGTTTGTTTCCTATTAGGAAAAAAAACCGTGATCAGGCTTATAACACGTAAAACGAGTATACAAAAACCGAGATAAAATATAACAAAATAAAAACAACAAATTTTTCTTATTATTCTTAACGTTAATTTAACTAAGTCACAACGCATTCTTTATTATTTTTTATCAGGATGAAATTGCGTGACACGTTGTGACACATTAATCATTACATCAGTGTTTACAGTATCGTGTGTTAAATTAAAAACAGACACTGAAGAAGGACTGGGAGTGTTATCAAGGCCGTGTTTCATTACCGTATCTTGTAAGTGCCTTCTTTTGTCAGTTCCACTTTAACGTTCCGGCCAGCAGGAAACAGGTTTTTCAACATCGATGTTAGCTTTAAAACTTCAATCATGACTCGAAGAAGGTTAATTAACACTTATAGCCGCGCTCCCCGTTTTCTGGACGAAACTTTTAAGCCTGGGGGGTTTAATACTATACAAAATTACTTTTCCATAGTTATATGACATTAAAGCGTCAATGGGTATGCGTAGTAAAAAATGTGTTTGGATGTTCACTAATATACTTGGACAAAATGTGGCTTAGTAAAGCCTGTTACATAAAAACGAGAAACTTGTGGTTTCACTACGCTTTAGTCCCACATGAATAACGAAGGTAAATCATAAAAATTGTTCATTACGAAACACTAACAGATTTACGACGTGATTATCTTTCTATACAGCAGTTAAGTAAAGATACTATAGATGCAATAAAATACGAACGGATTAGGTTTAACATTAACTTACAGGATATACAAACATAGGCAAGCCATGATTAAAGCACAAGATACGTACGTACAGGCTTAGAAGTTAGAGTAAGAATAGCTGTGTTGTAAAAGTTAATAATGTCACTGTTAATTCGCGAACTTATACGAAGCTTATTTATAAACATAAATAATATTTATTATATGCCTTTTTCAAATCTATCAACACATCTGTCCGTCCAATAGGTTAAGAATCATGATTGTTTAAGTATTTCCCATAATGATTGTTTGTTTGTAATTAGCACAAAGTTACACAATGGGCTATCTGTGCTCTGCCCACCGCGAGTATCGGATTCAAGCGTTGTAAGTCCGCAGACATACCGCTGTGCCACTAGAAGCTTTTCCCACAATGAAAAAAAAAAAAAAACAGTAATAATTGATTTAATCTTTTTTTGCGTGTCTCTTTCTTTATATAAACACACACTATATATTTTAATTTTATTACATATATGCACCCCGGTTTCTCAGCCGTAAGTCTGGGGGATTATAACGCTAAACATAGGGATTCGATATCCGCAGTAGGCAGAGTACAGCTAACCCAGTGTACAGCTTTGTGTTTAACAACATATATATATATATATATATCTTATCTTAAGACTACAATATATGGATAATTGACATCACTATGCAGATTGGTCTCTTATTCTGATTTACTTTAAAATGTACGCTATTTGACAGCGCGAAATGAAAGCAATGCGAATTCTAAAATGATCTGCAGATAATTAATTTTGCATAGTTAATCGGTTCAAAGTTACAAGTGCTGATTTTATGAAGAATGCCATATCTTCTATAAAAAATAAGGTTCAGATAAGTGATGATTTCACTGTTGGTTAATTCTCTAATCGGTACTAATGTTACTCAAGGTGCAATTGTGTCTTCCGACTTGATGCTCCCAGGCACGTGTACTTCAGAACAAAACTTATTTCGAAAAAAAACTTAAGAGTATTTAGAAGTTCCCTTAACATAAAAGCACGAGATTACACTTTTCAGGTTTGGGGACAAATACCTCGAATATTCGCTAGATGGCGTTAAGTTCTTGAAGGTTTGTTTGTTTTAAATTTCGCGCACAAACTACACGAGGGCTATCTGCGCCAGCAGTCCCTAACTTAGGCTAGAGAGAAGGCAATTAGTCATCACCACCCACCGACAACTCTTGGGCTACTCTTTTACCAATGAATAGCGAGACCATCACATTATAACGCCCCCATGGCTGAAAGGTCGAGCATGTTTGGTGGGACGGGGATTCGAACCCGCGACCCTCAGATTGCGAGTAAAGCGCCCTAACCACCTGGCCATGCCGGGCCTGTTGAAGAAGAAAAAAGTCATTCGCACAGTGGCAGCATCAGTAACAAGTACATTGTTCTATTATAACAAAAGGAAGCGTTTTGATATGTCTCCAAATACAATCATCTATATATAATATCAAATTGCTTACATTTTAAATGAGGTCAATATGTTTAAAACAAAATTAGAATTTTAAAATTTAGGTATTTTCCTAATACCCCTAATAGGCAGGTTGATATCGCGTTACTTTCTATAATGATGTTTTTTGTTAAGTGACACAGTTATATTCCGTCATTTTTATAATGCGATACACAGACGTATTCCGAAGTATGTTTCAATACGGTACAATAAACGTAATACGTTTCACTGAATTAAGAGTGTACCCTCCAAGGGTAAATTGTTTGTTTTCTAGAATTTTTGAACAAAATCATACGCACAAGGGCTATATGCGCATAGCCATCCCTCATTTTGAGCTGATTGTCTAGAAGAACGCCAGCTACTCTTCTCTTCTCTGTCACTCTTATAATACACCCGTGGTTCCAAAGTGCGTTATTTTTTTTATTATTATTTTGTAGTTAAGCACAAAGCTACACAATGGGCTATCTGTGCTCTGCCCACCACGGGTATCGAAACCCGGATTCTAGCGTTGTAAGTCCACAGACATACCGCTGTGCCACTGGGGGGGTCCCAAAGTGCGAAGTGAGTTTTTGCAGAAACGAACTCGAAAGTCGAAACAGAAACGTTTGGTTTCACAGTCCAGGCAGCTAACCAGGTTAAAGTAATTTATTACAAAAATAACTTACGATAAGGTTCGGGCGATTGGATATCGATCACTGTCAAAATTAATAGGTTACACCATCTTAGTCTAATCACTAATTAGTTACCACTTCCAGATATTTGAAAATTAAATAACAACATGTCACTTCTTTTCTCGAGGAATAGTTCATGACTCAAAACTAAACCAACTTAATCATGTTGTTATATCCTCTCAAGATTAAATCGATTTTTTGGGCATTTTAAGAAAGTTATTTTTATATCAATTAAAACAAACCCGCAATATTCTGAGGAGGTCCATATTTAGTCACCTTAGTTTAATTTTTTTTATGTCGTAAGCCTGTAATACCCGTTTTTAACTTCCTACAAATTATATGAAACAACGTATATCAGCTATAGACAATTGTATTTATCCAAATAAGTGTACAGGTATCTTTTTCTTTTCGTTCTTTTTTTTATTTTTGTGGTCTCCCTGTGGGACAGCAATAAGTTTACGTACTTACAATGCTAAAATCTGGGATTCGACTCCCCCAGTGGAAATAGCAGATAGCCCAACGTGGTTTGCTTTAAAACAAATAAACAAAACTTTTTTGTTTTGGATGACATGAGTTGGATTCAAGTAATAAACACACGACAAGACTACTTTATTAGATTATTCAAAAAATAGTTTTCCAAAGCTTTCCGAGCCCAACGACGAAAGTATTTTTATATTTCAGCAGCTTCAAAATTCAGTGAATAAAGCAACGTTTTCCAACACAATTTATTCATATACACTCGGACCCTCTCTGAGATTGAGAGAAAAGCTGGTTTTCTTTAAGACTACTAACATTTCTTGACAGGGTACACAAGTTTTCACTTAGTTCCTCCTGAGCTATATGAAAAAGCAATGAATAATTCAGCCTCCGTGAATAACGAAGAATAACAAAGATGGCTAGGACTATACTCCAATACAATTACGTTCTTGGTCATCCAGAAGTCGTTGCTAATTCCGCTGGATACGAACTGGTTTCCTGACAGAAAAGCAATCTCTAGTTGCCATAGCAACACCCAGAAGAGGAGAGACTGTCCTCTGATTCGATTCACCCTTTGAAAAGCCGAATGCTTAATAGGCTGGTACCATGTAGATGAAGAAATACGTGTTTTGGTCAAATCGAATTATTTTAGAGACTTGTGTCTTACATACAAATTAACTGAAATCAGGGAGAATTCCACTACCACAAAGTTAAATCCGTCAATCTGAAAACGCCGCTTAAAGAAAAAAAAAGTTTACACGAGCAATGTTGCATGTGCACATTTAAATGAGAATGTTTAGTTGAAGCAAGTAAATTATTTATTCAAATTACCATTAGCAAATGTATATTTTATCTCAGCTCATAATGTTTTTAAACTATCATATCCTGAGCAAAAATTATTTGTATTGTTTTTATATAAATAACCATAATAAAGGATAGCAAGCCATTGTAAGTGAATCTGAGAAGATGGTAGTTAATAATACATAACGATAGTTTTAAAATATTTATCAGCTGTATACATAGGTTAGAAAAAGACGTTTAATATCCACAAAGGTTAGGTCGAAAGTAGTAGTTTGAACAAACAATAGAAGAAGTGAAAATACAAACAAAAAAATTCACAGCTTGAAAGAAGGATGCAGTGCGAACTAAAGGTATGCTGGAGATATATAGTCAGAACAAAGGTTAGAAACATAGTAGTAGAGTGAACTTGGGTTAAAAAAAGCTGAATTTGAATAAAGTGTAATAGAAGAGGTGTAATATGAACAAAGGTTAGAAACAGAGTTGTAGAGTGAACTTGGGTTAAAAAAAAAGCTGAATTTGAATAAAGTGTAATAGAAAAGGTGTAATGTGAACAAAGGTTAGAAACAGAGTAGTAGAGTGAACTTGGGTTAAAAAAAAAGCTGAATTTGAATAGCGTGTAATAGAAAAGGTGTAATGTGAACAAAGGTTAGAAACAGAGTAGTAGAGTGAACTTGGGTTAAAAAAAAAGCTGAATTTGAATAGCGTGTAATAGAAAAGGTGTAATGTGAACAAAGGTTAGAAACAGAGTAG
>NW_013669562.1:14210-20037 GCF_000517525.1 Limulus polyphemus | reverse complement strand
AAGTGAATGTTTTCTTGTAATAGTTTGTAATAGTTACATGACCAATAGATCAACGGCCTAGAAGTGAATGTTTTCTTGTAATAATTACATGGCCAATAGATCAACGGCCTAGAAGTGAATGTTTTCTTGTAATAGTTTGTAATAGTTACATGACCAATAGATCAACGGCCTAGAAGTGAATGTTTTCTTGTACAAGAAAACATTCACTTCTAGGCCGTTGATCTATTGGCCATGTAAGTATCACTTCTAGGCCGTTGATCTATTGGCCATGTAACTATTACAAGAAAACATTCACTTCTAGGCCGTTGATCTATTGGCCATGTAATTATTACAAGAAAACATTCACTTCTAGGCCGTTGATCTATTGGCCATGTAATATTGAATGTTTTCTTGTAATAGTTACATGGCCAATAGATCAACAGCCTAGAAGTGAATGTTTTCTTGTAATAATTACATGGCCAATAGATCAACAGCCTAGAAGTGAATGCTTTATTGTCCATCTGAGCGGTATTAAGCTTGATATCATCAACAGAATTCAAGATAATGTATTATGTTAAAAAGAGTATTTTTGTTGTGTTTTTTTTAAAGTGAACAAGGAACAAACGTACACAGCAATTGTTCGAATCATTTCGTTGCGAAAATCGTTTAACGTAATAAACTGGGTTAAACTGAACCCAACGGCGCTGTTTTGGGGTTTTCACCTAAGAAAAGTTGTTTCTTTGTTTTAGTGCAAATTCACATTGGGTTATCTGCTGTATCCACCGCGGGGAATCGAACCCCAGATTTTAGAATCGTGAGTCTCTAAACTTATTGCGGTTCCCACGGGGAGACTCATTGGAAAAATAATTTAAATCGAAATTAAGATGACAAGAAAAAAGAAAATACCAGAAGGTTGTGAAATAATTTTCAAAATAACTTTCTCTTTAATCGAGGAGCGTTCGGGGGACTTTGCTCCATGCTCTTCTTTTTTATGGAAAATAGGTCCCCAAACTTCCCCAGAAAGTGACACTCCTGAACCCCCCCCCCTCCCCGTTTATATGGTTTTGGGTTTTTTTTCAGTGGTCCTGCCACTTTAAAATTATGGCTCTAGCAGAGACACCATAAAATTGCAAAGAGAATAAAACATAGGTAAGAAAAAACTATAAACAACAAGCACACAGGGCGGGATACTAATTCAAGGTTTCGTGTCCAGACAAATAACTGTGTAGTTTATCGATCCAGTGTTTTTTATTTCAATCAACGAACAACTTTGCTTCAATATTACTACTTCGAAAAAATGAACAATAATTATGAATGTTCCTAAGAAAAAACAACAACAAATAACCGTTTAGGCATCATTTACGAAACGGTGATTAATAATTATTAAAAATGGTTTCAAGACACCTTTCAGCTGTCAAAACGAAAATTATTTAAGTTTTTCCTTTCGTAAACGGAACACGTTAAGCTAAGAATGCTAGTTGGAAGAGTGATATTAACATTTAAATTGTATTTAAAGATCAGTTATTATCCGCCTAGACCTAGAGACAAACCTGGAAGCGATTATCATGGAGGAAGTTCAAAACTTTTAAAAGTCGTAAGACTAAAACCACAAAACGGCATTTACCACAAACTTCACTGCTGAAAGAGGACTCGAAATTTTCAATTTAAATGACATCCCATGTGCACGTGGTCCACGCGACCAGGTTAGGTACTCTTAATGATAACATTTTATAAATTAATACAATGACTTTCAAAGTTATTCACAGCGTTTCGCCAAACAGTTATTACATCTGTTTAGATTTGCCAGTCCCTGTAGAGATCCTTCTGTTTTAGTGAGACACACACGGTTTTTGAATGAAATCTACAATAGTTAATATCGAAGGTTTGTTTGTTTGTTTGTTTTGAATTTCGCGCAAAGCTACACGAGGGCTACCTGCGCTAGCCGTCCCTAATTTAGCAGTGTAAGACTAGAGAGAAGGCAGCTAGTCATCACCACCCACCGCCAACTCTTGGGCTACTCTTTTATCAACGAATAGTGGGATTGACCGTCACATTATAAAGCCACCACAGTTGAAAGAGCGAGCATGTTCGGTGACGGGGATTCGAACCCGTGACCTGCAAATTGCGAGTCGATCTCCCTAGCCACCTGGCCATGCCGAGCCGAAATATCGAAGAATCCATGGTTCGAGACGTGATGCTGCAGAATATGGGTTTAAAAAAAAACTCTTTATCCCAATTCAAAATTAGAAATGATTGTAACTGAACCCTAGGGGCGCATGAAGTGTTGTTAAGGTTGAATAAGTCAACTCCTTTAACGAAAATTATCGTCTTTTGTTGTTTTGCTTTTAAGTTGAAAAGATTCATTTGAAATATTTTACATCTATATTTGTTCTGCGTTTTTTTTTTTAATTTGTCACGACTTAAAGAAAATCTAATTACAATACCATCGTAGAAATCAAACGATTTTTTTTCATGGTACAAAAGCAATAATAAATTTAATCAAAACGAAGACAAAAAAAAGCTGTTGAAGCTGAATTAAAACAAGAATTTTTCATATTCTTAAAGCTGGGTAATAAATGTTTTATGTTATGTGTGTGTGTATATATATAAATAGTTATTTGCATCTAATAAGAACGACTTGGGCATGTTGACGCAGATTCGAGCTTTGATCCTATGGGCGACATGTTTGCGGTCTATATATTTGGTTCATGGTGAATTCTCAACCATTCGCCAATGCAATTCTGCCACGGTTGGCTTTATGGCTAAAGGAATAAAGCCTTTCCGAAAACAAATGTTCATATGTTCAAATGTTGATATTTTTAAACATGTATAGCCAAAGGACATGATATTTTGAATAATAAGATCTTCAATGTTTTCCACGGAGGAAATTGGATCTCGCACAGCAGAGCATTAAGAATAAGAACATGCTCCGCAACCACATCCGGAGAGTAAAAACTATGATTAGAACGGAGAAACCTTCGACCCAAGAAGCCAATGTGATGAAGATAGACATATCTTCTGGTAATAATAGGACGATAATAAATATAAAGTTGATGTTCACGAAGACTCGTAAGCCAGAAGTTTAGAAATTTTAGTCACGCCCTGAAATCAACGTCTGTTTTCAAGAAGAAACAAAATGGCCGGAGACACTGAAATGACAGTGATCCCATTCAATCTAAGTATACGGACTAACAATGCTAAAATCCGAGGTTCGATTCCCTGCGGTGGTCATAGCAGATAGCCCGTAGAGGCTTTGTTTTAAGAACAAACTAACACACACACACATCCATTCCATCACACAACTATCAAGTCGGCCTGGCATGGTACGGTGTTTGGGCACTCGATGCGCAATCTGGGAGTCGCGTGTTCGAATCCTGTCATCAAATATGCTCGCTCTTTCAGCTGTGAGATCGTTATAATGTGTCGGTCAGTTTTATTATTCGATGGTAAAAGAGTAGCTCAAGAGTTCGCGGTGGGTGGTGTTAACTAGCTGTCTTCCCTCTAATCTAAAACTTCAAAATTAGGGGCGTCTAACGCAGATGCCCTCCAGTAGCACAAACAATTCCACAAACAAAGAAGCAAAGCTATCAAGTCAATCACTTTTTATGCAGTTGGTATTGGAAGCCAACATCTAAATACAGTGCAGGGTCTGTAGAAATGTTTTCAAAATGTGGCCTATAATTGATGTCGCCGTGATTTTCAGGACCTCGTTACAATAGAGATTGCAGTGTTGGGCAGTAGTGCGTAACCTTGACCATCAGACCAAACACAAGCAGCACAGAATCTACGAACAACCTTATAAAAATGTGCGACTACCCTCTCGCATGTACACATATTTATGTATATTATGCACATATCCTGTTCACCCTAACTCACTAATTAAAGTAACTAGTATTAGGAATATTATAGGAAATCCCACAAGGAGATTAAAGGTAATATTGAACACTCATTTGATACTGTAAAATCACTATTAAAACCTTAATAATATATACTTTTGATATATTTATATGTATATTAGAGTGAAACTGAGGGTTTATTATCCGCTGTTGAAAAACAAACAAACAAACAAAAAAAACGCACTGAATCCTAGGGACGCATGAAGTACTATTAAGGTTGAATAAGTCAACTCCTTTAACGAATATTATCGTCTTTTGTTGTTTTGCTTTTAAGTTGAGGCAGTGCGTGCTCTATATGAGCGACGGTCAAATCCCATTATTCGGTCATACAAGAGCAGCTCAACAGCTGGCAGGGGGTGCTATTGACTGGTTTACCAGTTCAAAATTTGGGGCAGCTATGCGCAAAAATACATTTATATAATTTTGCGCAAACACTCTGAAACATACATTACACACACACACACGAATTTCAATTATATAATGAAAATTTAAAAACAGGAACTTAAAGAATAGATGCAAAATAACATCATTACTTAAAAATATAGTTTTTCATATTGGGATTTTCCACTTACTCGAGATGAGAATATTTACTCTTTGTAGAGCAATGAAAAAAATCGATGAAATTCACTGTGTGCTGACGACATCAAAACGTCACACACAGATGCACGAGGAGAAGAAAATCGTAAACTAGGAATAAAAAATAAATTAAAAAAAAGAAAAAAATTCAATAAAAGTCCCAGATGTGTTTTTCATAAACCAATAGAATGTTATTAAAACTAGGTGCTGCCTAGGTCACAAAAAGAAAGGAAAAAGGAAACGTAGATGGGATTATTTGTGTCCCCCTAGGGGTGCAGAAAAATGCTATGAATATAATTATCAACGAATAAAATATAATCAAAATGCAACGGTTTAAGAGAGAAGTCTTGCAAAACTAAAAACTTACAAACAGACGACAACATAAACTTTACGAAAATATTTTGATAATTTGAACAACAACAAAAATACTAGCTGATAAAAATTTAAAAAAGCGATGAGACAAAAGTATATTTTACTTTATAAGGTAAAAATTATCATCGAGCTTTAAAAAGCATTTCAATGATATAATAGGGCATGCTGGGATAAAAATAATTATTTTAGTGATGTCAAAATAAACTACAGATATTGCATTAAAAGTAGCAAATTAGTGGCTAGACAAAAAATAAAACAATATTGAAAATGGTAATTCTAAAAGTTCAATCAATTTAAATTCAACAAATGCCGCCAGATGGCACTAGGAATTAGCGTGCTGCATTTTTAATTCGCTTAACCACAGGTCATTCTGCTTATTTTGCTTATTATTTGGTTTACATGCTTATCAGTAAGAGAATTAAAAATTCTATGTAAAAGGGTTTTCACATTTGGCAGACAGTTTAATCCTTTTTTGTACCCATTAAATTAGAACAGTTCTATATAACTTTAATGTAACAGAATAATCTCACACCTCACAGGTGAAGTCAACGGGAGATACGATTTACGACGAGTGCAATATTACGGCAAAATACAGAAGTGTAATAGCACTTTTAATTATCGACTTTGTACGTTTTGTTTGTTGTTAAACGCAAAACTTCACAAAAGACTGCCCCTCCCAGTAGCACAGCCGTATGTCTGCGGACTAACAACGCTAGAAACCGGGTTTCTATACCCGTGGTGGGCAGAGCACAGATAGCCCATTGTGTAGCTTTGTGCTTAATTACAAACAAACACAAACGACTACCTGACCTGTACCCGTCGTAGGAATCGAACCCCGAATTAAAACCTTATAAGACTTCAAGCTGGGAAACTTTTTTGTTGTTGTTAGAAGTAGAATTTAGTATCACACTCTTCATTGCTCCTTATATATCTAAACATATAGTGTAAAAAATTTAAACTATAAGTTTGTTTGTTTGTTTTGAATTTCGCGCAAAGCTACACGA
>NW_013669562.1:11934-13793 GCF_000517525.1 Limulus polyphemus | reverse complement strand
GAACCCGCGACCCTCAGATTGCGAGTCGAGCGCCCTAACCACCTGGCTATACCGGGCCTTGAACTATAAGAATTAGAAACTTCCCCTGGATTGTGCAAAAATTAATATCGAATAGGAATGTCGATAAGCGGAGGTACTTAAAAAAAAAGTGTTAAAGATGTATGAAATTTTCTTTATTTCACCTATTGAATAACGTGAACAGTAACACATCTGTAACTCTTGGGGGAAAATAAACACTTAAAATGATATCGAATAGGAATGTCGATAAGCGGAGGTACTTAAAAAAAAAGTGTTAAAGATGTATGAAATTTTCTTTATTTGACCTATCGAATAACGTGAATAGTAACACATCTGTAACTCTTGGGGGAAAAATAAACACTTAAAATGGGGAAATAAATTACAGCTATCTAACTTTGCATGTATTAACCACACGAGAATTCCGATGCAAGAAATATGTCGTACGGAGTCATCAGTTTGCTGAAGCTCTTAGGCATTTTTTTTTCTCGTCTATTATTGTCTTACTAACACGAACGTGCACGATCAAGAAGAATTGAGAATTTAATAGAAGGAAAGATATTTTTTTTCTATTTTTTTACACGATTCTTCTTCGTGGAAAGCCTGATGTATTTTTTAAAAAATAATTTCATATTTCGAATGTGTTCATCTTTGTCACGTGATTTAAATCATTTTACTGTAATCCATTAGCGTCATATAAGGAAGAAAAACGCATGAAAAAAACCCCAACAAACTACAATAACTACAGATGAGAAAATAGCGTGAGTTAGATTGAGAAATTAAAGATTAGAATGTTGATTATCTTTTATGTTTTATGACACTGTGAATTTGCGGTATTAAAACTTCTGTTTGTGCTTTTGTAATAGTCCATGCTTAGTTTTAACAATGGCGCCAACTTGGCAGTACGGCAACAATGAAAGTTTGGTCACAAAGAAAATCGAAAACCAAAATCAACATGATTTTGTATTGTTCTGTGGGAGATTATAACTATGTATGTTAAACTTTTTAAACATGTTTTTACAAGCAATTGATCATGAATTTTATTTACTGTTATTCAATGCAAAGAAATAAAACAAATTAGAAAAAAAAAAATGTTTCTTGGACTGTTAGTTTTGCGCAATTCGCAAATTTTACGAGAAAAAAACAAGTAAAATGTTCTAATGTTTTCATATCTGACTTTAGTGCTTCGTTCTACAAACTGTCGAATTACAAATTACCACAAGTTTTTGTTTTAATCTTATGACGCCCACCGGAATTTAACGATATAAGCTTGTGGGCTTATAGCGTTAAATATAAGGGTTCGATCCCTAAGATAGTCTTAGTGCACGTGCAGATTCGAGCTTAATCAAACAAATAATTTTGAGAAGGTTTTTTCTGTTCTTCTTCTTACTGCATCTTTTTGACGTTAGTAATTTCATCTCGCAGATTTATTTCATACATTTTATCTCGTTTTTGAGTTTTAATGGTCTTTTCTGACAGCACGTCCAACATAGGAATCTCATAGAAACTTGATTTGAAATGAAAACTAGAAAATCAGGTTTGTCGTTCTCTGTCAGAAACCCTGAATAACCTCCCTCGGGGAAATCATTAACTGAAAAGGCGAAAGAGCGTTATGATCTGGAGAAAAATAATGTTTTCCAGGATCATTTTAGCGTCGCCAAGGTTGTCTACTTTGAAGACTAGATAAACTTAAATTGTAGCAGATTACATTCCAGCCAATAAGGAAGGAGAAAATGATAAACATATAATCGAAGGTTCAGGTGTACGGTAAGCAATGACCTGACTGGGGCTTTGAATGATTGTTCAAACTAGGAAACCAGGAATTATAGGCACATGACAAAATT
>NW_013669562.1:3203-11021 GCF_000517525.1 Limulus polyphemus | reverse complement strand
ATATATATATATATATATTAATATAGACGAAATTCCAAGAGTCAAACACGTTATTTTGACACACCACATATAGCATGCAATTTAAACTGGCCAACTTCGTTGCAATAAAAAATATACATCGAAATAAAAGACTTTAAACAGTTTATTATTTTATATATTTTAATATATATAAAAAAGTATAACCAACAACGGGAGACCGGGCAAGGCCTAGTGGCTAGCGTGGCGGACTGTGTATCAGAGGGATTGTGGTTTTCTTCCTCTTGCCACAAAAACGGGCTCCACACTCTGGAGCCATGAGTGTGCTATAAGAGTGATGGTCAAGTTTCACTATTCGAGTGGAGTACTCCAAGTGTTAGTGGTGGGTGCTGTTTACCAACTGCCTTTCCTCTAGTCTATCATGTTAGTGGTGGGTGCTGTTTACCAACTGCCTTTCCTCTAGTCTATCATGTTAGTGGTGGGTGCTGTTTACCAACTGCCTTTCCTCTAGTCTATCATGTTAGTGGTGGGTGCTGTTTACCAACTGCCTTTCCTCTAGTCTATCAATTCTTTCATGATGTTCAAAATACTCTTACTGACACAAATCCTTCCTTGTGCCCCTCCACAATTTTCTTTTCAACAACATCACTGAAACTCCACTTTGAAAGCCTATAAAAATACCTGAAGCTACAGGCTTAAAAATGTCTCGGATAAAATTTTCACTCTACTGCTTTTAGTACAAACAAGGAAATTTGCCGCGTAACTAACTATACAGGTGACTGATACTGAACAATATCATAATCCAGCTATAAAACAATACCAAATAAACATACAAAGAAAGGTGATTTTGGTCACACAAGTTATCCCGAACAGCTGCAGAAAAACGACACATATACTTTATGTTTTCAACTTCTTGTTAAAGCTACAAAAACCTAAATCCTATCGTTACTGTGGTTCGGAGTAAAAACTGTCTGCATTTTTGTGATCACTCGTAAAGAATATTAAGTTATTAATTACATAAATCTTAATATATATTCTATTATATTCTCACACTCGTTTTTAAATGTTTTATGGATTTAACCAGAAACGACTAACGAGACTTCGAATACTTTCTTGTTTTTCCCCCTTTACATCAAGGTTGTATCTTGAAATGCCAATTAAGATATTACTGTGGATTAAGTAATGACATTCAAATCAGTTAAATTTAATAGGATTACAGGAGGATGAGACGTTCAAACGTCAGCTGACATCTTCTCCAGCCTAGAAAAAATCACTTTGAATCAGACATCCCTGTCTTTCGTATCGGCAGATATCTCAATGGCGGTCGTTTCGAGTTTCACTTGCACTACTTTCGTAAGGTAACACTGTTTGGTGCTCCAATAGTGCACTAAGCAATATAAGGTGATAATTAAAGATGTTTATATTCACTCCATCTTTTAAGTTTTCTGATAAGTCATGATCTTCGTTAATGATCGAATATATATGTACGTGTTCATATATTGAATAAAATATAAGGTGAACCAAAGTAGAAAGAAAGCTGTACAATAAAATAAGGCCACTCATAATACTGATAACATTGTTGATGCTAGATGAAAATCCTACAGCAAATAAAGCAATACATCACTTTATGTAGCGAAAACTCTCTAAGCTACAAAAGATTAGTTGTACTTATAGTTTAAACAGCACGTTACGTTAAAGAGGTGTAATGTGATAAAATATTTTCACCGGAGGTGGTCTTACTTTAGTGAATGACAATGTATTTCTGTAATCTTGATTGAACGTATTCTTCAGTTGAATAGCACTTTTTTAACACTACGAAAAGCCTTGAACCTTCAAACTTTTGACTATAAAGGTAGCTTACTACTAGGTCATAAGAAGTATTTCTTACAATTACTAGGGTATAAGAAGTATTTTTTTGAAAATAAAGCCCGATTATTACTAGATCATAATAAGTGAGTTTTGACAATAAAGATAGCATTATTACTAGATCATAATAAGTGAGTTTTGACAATAAATACAGCATATTACCAGACCATAATAGGTGAGTTTTGACAATAAATATAGCATATTACTAGGCCATATGAAGTATGTTTTGACAAGAAATAGAGATTATGACTAGACCATAAGAAGTATGATTTTGACAATAAATATAGCATGTTACTAGACCATAAGAAGTATGATTTTGACAATAAATAGAGATTATGACTAGGCCATAAGAAGTATGATTTTGACAATAAATAAGAGATTATTACTAGACCATAAGAAGTATGTTTTGACAAGAAATAGAGATTATTACTAGACCATAATAAGTATGATTTTGACAATAAATATAGCATGTTACTAGACCATAAGAAGTATGATTTTGACAATAAATAGAGATTATGACTAGACCATAAGAAGTATGATTTTGACAATAAATAAGAGATTATTACTAGACCATAAGAAGTATGTTTTTGACAATAAATAGAGATTATCACTAGAAAATAAAATGTAGGTTCTACGTAAAGTATGATGTTACACAATTGTATTCGTGTCTTCCAAGAATTTTTCTTATAATAAAACTCGGAGCCTCATACGTTATCTCAAGGGCAACTTATGTACAATATTTTTTGGGGCCCGGCTTTAATCCTTTCTTGAGAAATCAATAAGCAAGACCTACTGATGTAGATCTTAAATACTTATCACTCGCCAAAGTGAAGGGCAATAAATTCTTGTTAACATATCATCGTTATAACCACTTAGTTAAACTGTGACTTTTGAAGGATTTTACAAACATATTTGCAGTATCAGTGTACCAACGAGAATATCAAAGCTGGCACACTGTACCGTTCCGCTGCTTTCTGGCAACAATGTGACCCTGATTGCGACCACGGTGATGTAGAAAAGGAGTGGAGAGAGAGAGATAAAAAAAGCTTACAAACGACTTCAGTTTTAGAGTCTGTAATGGGAGCCTTAAGGTAAATCAACAACCACTGATTTTTTGAAAGCTTATTTAACTTATTTTAACTTATTCTTTTCAATCATCATAGGTTTAGTTGAATCAACTAGAAGACATGATTTTTAAGATATCTGGTTGACCTTTATAGACTGATCCCATGCCTTGATTGTGACTATTTAACATCATAAACGCCTCGAATTGACGCTCGAAAACGTAATACATTAAACTCTCAGAATGCATTTGTTTTATGGGTGTTCCAATTTCATGTCATATCTAAATCATCTTGAGAGAGGGAAATGTAATAAAAAGCTTCTCTTAAAACGATGCATCGTAAAAATCTAATTGGTTCTCTGTTCTAATAGTTAAAAACGAACGAGTCTTAGTTCTAGGTATGTCGCTTGTATTTTCTATTGATTCTTTTCCAAGGACAAATAAGTAGTTAAAAATAATTACCCCGAAATACAAAGAACAGCTACTATTGAAATACCCTTCTTTCCTGTTGTTAAAGTACACTATTTCTTTTCCGTTTTTTTTATTGCCTTGCTGTTGTAGCTTGTTCTTAGAGGTACGTTAGGCCTAATTATAATTTGGTTGTATTTTGGCTTTACGTAACTGAGCCCTGGCATGGCTTTGTGGTTAGGTCACTCGACTTGGAATCTGCGGGTTCGAATCCTATTATTGAACATACTCGATCTTTCAACAGTGGGGGGGGGGGGGGGGTTATAATGTGACGGCCAATTTCCCTATTTATTGGTCAAGAGTAGCCCAAGTAGCACTTCAATATTAGGGACGGCTAACGCAGATAGCCCTAGAGCAGCTTTGTGCGAAATTCAAAACAAACAACACGTAGTTGACCAATAAACACTTTCTTAAAGTTAAAATTTCATTTAACCGTTGACATTTCAAGGTACTGTATTTAAAGAGGTATATAATCTATAAATTTTGTTGTGCCACTGGAACGTGCTGTGTAGCGATCTTAGTGAAACGACAGTGAAATAACACTTTCGAGAAAAGCGCTCTCTACCTTTTGCAATAGTTGTGAAACATATCCACACTGAATCTATCTCAAACTGTGATTTGCTTGTTTGTTTCAGAATGCTCGCACAGAGCTACAAGGGCTAGATACGTTTCTAATATCAAACTGATAGACTAGAGTGAAGCACTCGTAGCCTATTTTGTTTCTGCCAAATAGTGGGATTTGACTGCCATTCTTATAGTGCATCCACGGCCCCGAAGTCACCAACAGGCTACGAACCATGAACTCACAGATTCATAGTCAGAACCTGCAGTGGTTCTAAAATATTTTCATCAGCAGACCAGTTCGGCGGAGCAAAAGACCTCGCGCACCACATGTTCTGTTCTCTCGTATGGCCACGTGTCAGTGACTTGCATTTTGGACCGCCAGTGGTCTGAAGACCACAGTTTGAGAACCATTGCTTGCACCCAGCCCCTCAAAATACCGTGAAAAAAATATTGGTTTTCTGTATTATCTGCAACAGATAGTAACGTAAACTAGAGTTTCGATACCTTACAAAAAAGAAAAACGTATTTTGAATGAAACATATAGCTCTATAAATAGTAGTTTTTTATACTTTTTTATCTGCTTAAAATCTTCATACAAGCTGTGTTGTTATAAGCTCAAACGTGAGTACTTCATCTTGTTGTTTTTTTTAATAGTTCTAAGTTCGTTAATGATATCGTAAATCCAAATAAGAAAAATTTCTGTAAAGGCTATAATTACATGGATCACCTGGTTTTGTCGCATTTCTCGGTAATCTCTATTAATATGCAAGTAAAAATATCCCAATTGCAGTTAGGCATATAACAAACTTGGTTCGAACCTGTAATTTCAACTTCTTCGGGGGCCATCTTCGACGGTAACAGTGAGACTGAGAGAGGGAGTACATTCCAAGACCAGGATTGATTACACAGCTCCCATCCCCTGAAAATGGCCCCGCGGGTGTTGAAACGGAGAAGACCCCTCTCTATATGCCTGGTGTGGTAAAAGACAGAAAGGCGTATCGTAGATCCTTCTTCTTCGTTCGCTTTCTCAGTAATAACATGTTGCAGACGGCAAATGATTTCGAAATGTCTAACTACCCTTAGAACACAACCTTTGTTCATGATAAATGCCCTTTTCTCCTCATTATTCCTGACGCGAGGAAGAAACGGTACGTGCGCAAGTGAGCCAGAAATATAAAACCCAAATTCTTAAAATTCTTTGGTACGAATATACTGAAAAAGAAAGTAAAACGCTGATCTATATATTAAACATTAGAAAAGCTTAAAAGTATCCTAACTCTGAGAGTATTTAATATGGGATGGAAAAAAACAACAATTATTTTTTCGCGCGTATCGAAATGAAACATTTTAAAAGAAACTTGAGTACTAATCGTCAAGTTTATAAAAAAAATACAGATTATATAAAACATATTGCCAATGGCATAAAAGTATTAAAATTAGTAGTAATGCTCATCAGTAAAGAAACTCCAGCGTGAAATTCCGGTACCATTCGTTCACTTGGAATAAGAATTTTGGTCAAATATTTTATCCTGTGAAATCCAAACGTTTCTATTTTAATGTAGTTTTGTTATACATAAATTAAATGATAAATTACTTTTGAAGACTGGCAAGCAACTCGTTAAATTTAGGCGCCTTTAATAGATTTTACGACTATGATTAAGCTAACTTAACATGGCAACTACTGATAAATAGTTAAGTGACTACAGATCTAAAAACAATTAGAAAACTACAGATCACTTAATTTTTAAACCAACGATAAATTCGGTTATAATTTGTGCACACAAACAAATAGATAAAAAAAATATGAAAGAAGCATTGGGAACGCTGAAAATCTCTTGATAAAAATAAAAATAATTTTCTTTTTATAAAAAAACAAAAAAAACGGTCACCTTAGAAAAAGTGAATTATGGTTTCCGGGAACTTTAGGGTTAGATTTCATTGCGTATGGTTTACCAAATGTTGTTTGCGTGTATAATATAGGAATACTTAAAACTGTTTTCCTAAAGCGTAGCTAAACCAGTTAGGCCTAACTGATGTAATTAGTCTTCCCGTGTTTTTTTTTTAGTCTTACTTGTATATGTTTTAAGTAATATTAATTGCTCAGTACTCTTTAAACGGTTTTTAGACATTTGTTTTGCAGTACATAATGTTAAACATGTAATGGCCACGCAGGTTTTCACTGGAATCTTGCAGTCGTGACATCGGAATCACGATTTTTGCGAGTGTTATCATTTATTATATAAGATATGACGTAAAGAACGTCATCTCAGTAATGTCAACGTTATCTAGAAGAAAAAAAATGGAAAAAATTAAGCGGCGTTTTTTTTAAAGAAGATAAACTTGCGTTAGTATTCGGCTGGTGTAAAAACCAAAACATATTATATGGATACCGGTCTACTTACTACACGCATCCCCATCTCAGCAAGGGAATCAAACTGTCAACTATAATCCAAGATGAATCAAACACGTGACAGTAATGACGAAGGTGGGTTGTTTTCAGTATATCCAGAAAGCAGTCACACCCACCTTGACGTGCTTGTGCTGGGATTGTTAAAAGCCGCTTAGATAACCTTCGAAGACATGATTAAAGTATCAGTTGTCAAGGGAACGTCACAGAGAAAAAATTATACAGAACAATTAAAGCTTCGAATCTAAAATTATTTCTTGGGGTAGGGGGGGGCACTAACGATTATGGTAGAGTCAATAGTGGAATAATTCAAAATTAAGTTTTAATATATCTTTCATTAATGAAACTAGTAAATAATTACTACATTTATATCATTTTAAGGAGGGAGCGCGCAAGAAACCATATTCATTTACGGGGTGTGTGGATGTAATTGAGCTTCAAGATTGGGTCTTGGTCATTTCGAAGCATTTCTTCACATTTACTCAGTGTCCAGTAAATCACATCGCTTCCAGTTTGTTTTCACGCGAACCTCAGAATATTTCAATCAAAACAAAAACCAACTCTTCCAATATTTTAATACCGAGGGTTAACTGTAATGTACAATAAAGACGTTCCAGGTTCCTAGATGCCCTTGAAACTACTTCCTTCATCGTTTATTGTGCCTAGTCTGATGACCACGATTATTAATTATTGCCCGACACCGAAATAACCATTGTTAAAAGTTTTTGTGAAGAATGGCAAGTTCAGTCTTGGATCAAATACCCTGAAAAAGATTCCAAAGTCTGTCACATATATGGGAATAAGGGCGCTGGTTGGTCCTATAGTAAAGCTCTGGTTTTCTGTGTTCAGTCTTGGATCAAATACCCCGAAAAAAGATTCCAAAGACTCTCACCTATATGGGAATAAGGGCGCTGGTTGGTCCTATGGTAAAGCTCTGGTTTTCTGTGTTCAGTCTTGGATCAAATACCCCGAAAAAAGATTCCAAAAGACTCTCACCTATATGGGAATAAGGGCGCTGGTTGGTCCTATGGTAAAGGTTTTCTGAGGCGAGCCGGGTTCAAATATGTTCGATACGACAAAATATTCCTTACATCTTAAGCTGTGATTGCGTTATAAGAGTAACAGATAATTCCTTAGCATCGATGGTAAATGGTAGGGTGCTACTGACTGACTACTGGCAAGTTATCCTTAGTAGCTTTTAAAGGTGTGGCGATACAGCGATACCATACGAGTATGATATCGCGAAGCCATGATACGATTTGTGTATCTTCACAAAATTCGGCAAGCTTTCAGTAAACATTATAAGTCTTTTGTACAGAAAAAATCAGAATTTCTAATAAAGTATTTCTGCTGAAAATTAATGATTCAATAAAGTAAGATGTTGTATTCATTTCTTTTATCAAAAACATTACATGAAAAGTAACATAACAAATTAACAATAACAAAATAGATAGAAATTAACTTTTTTTTATTT
>NW_013669562.1:0-2416 GCF_000517525.1 Limulus polyphemus | reverse complement strand
GTACTTAAATAAGACAATGTTAGTAGTATAGATAATAAATTACAGACAAGACTGTCAAACTTTGGTAAAACTTCTGTATCTAGACACGTATCGTATCGACTACTATGATGAAATACACACCTCTAATAGCTTTGCCGTAAATACAAAAACACAAAATACATTTATAGACCAAAAGGCACAAAAATCATCGAGGGACTTTCGAGGTACGTGGTAGAATAAGATGACCGTGATTAAAGTTTCTTGGATTATCTCATAACAACAGATGTTGATTTCATGGAAACTGTGAACTGTTTCATCAAATTATTGTTTATTATAAAGCATGTATATGCTATTTAAGTAAAGTGTCATCGCAGGCGCGAGTCGTGGCGACACAGGCGACATTGTTTTTTGTTTTTTTTCTGTACATGGCGAATTAGTGAGTATTCTCCAAAGCAATACAGCCACGAATAGACTTACGCCTGTAGGACTATATATATCACAACTCTTTACAATAAATAGTATTCATATACGGGGATTGGTAAACGACGTAAAGCCAAAGAGCATAACATTTCAGTGAAGGTTATTTTCGGTGTTGTCAACGGAAGAAGGAAAATATACACAGCAGAACCTTCATGGCATCATCGTCACCTAAATAACATCCTTATCCAGTCCGAAGCAATGTCCTCACCCGTAAGGTTAAGAAAACTAACTCTCCAACTTAAAAATCCATTAACGTGAAACCGGAATTATCTCTTATCGCATTAAAAAGTGCGATTAACTCTCTGTAGCTACTGACGTGCTACATAACAGAAAAAAAATCACATGCGAATATTTGTCAAATACAAATTACTTAGGCAAACTAATGAGCAAAAAAAACAAACAAAACGTTTCAATATAATTACTTCTCTTTTCTGTTTGAAATGACTTATGTTCAAGATAATAACATCTTAATTAAAAGTTCATCCAAAATGTGTTAAACGTTTAATGAAACTCTTGTTTTAATCTCTATCCACAAAATGACGACACCACACTGACCTACACCAAAATATTTATATTAATATCGAAAGGCCCTATATGACATTATACATTAGCATTAGGCCTATTATATTTTTAACACTGCACTCTTTATTTAGTCCCTAATGGGCTTGTTAGAGAATACAGTGTTAAAAAAATAAAATAGGCTTAATACTAATGTCTAATCACAAGTAGTTTAATGATCGTGCTTCGCCAGCTTGAAGAAGGCGTTCACACCACAATAAAAGGCTTTATCACTGTTTTCTAAGTTTAATTAAATTTAAGACATAAAATATTTCGAATTTATTGAAAGTCAATATCATTACATAAACTGTAAATGATTAAATAACCGTGCAACAATTGATGAAAGTGAGACCCAACTTTACATTAAGAATTAATACATTCCTGATAACTTTACTATTTTTCAATGCTAAATATCTATCTTACCTGTTCTGGTTTTAAACCTGGGGGTACCCAGGTATATTCCTCTAGTGCACAACCGCTGTCGTCATCGGATTGAGAATGACGTTGTTGTGCATCATTATTACTGCCAAAGGGCAGCGCCATCTTATGGGCGATACGTTCAGTTTCCGCCATGCTGGCAGACGTCATTGCGCCACCATGATCCTCTCTGGGACACTTACAATTCCTACAAACCTTTCTGTGGAAGGAAAAAGAAAAAAATTAGAACCGTTTTCTTAAACCTTACTTTTGAGTAAAAAAATATTTGAATACGAAATTTCTGTTCAAAGTTTTCGACACATTGTAAATGTACTGAGGTATTCCTTAATGCTATCGATGTAGTTAATCGTTTCTTGGCCATCAGTTCGAAAGCAAAAACTTTTGAGAAAAGCGCCATCATCCGGCTAGGACGTTACTTTAGTTTCGAAAATGGAGGGGATAAAGAAATGTTGGCGTATACTGTAACTCACTACTAGTGCTTTCAAAATGTGAGGGGGAAGAATCCCCGTTAATTTAAAAGAGAGTGTGAGGTATATCCTCTCTGTACTTCGTGTATATTACGCCTAAGCCATTCAATAATATCCAAGCGATCTAAAAACAGCTAAAATACGTTCAGAAAATGCAGAGTGATCGAAGTCAAGGCTATATGTTGAGTTTGGTGGAATGTGCCACTTTTACTTGTTCCCTTTCCAATTAGCTTGTTTGTTGATATATCCGGGTCCCTCTAACGTGCGATACACGAATTAACTAATTTTCTTTTTTTATTATTTATATTGCTTGTATATTATATTACGCTACCAGTCTCTATTGAAAACAATCAACTAACTAGAGATATCCAAGGATAATAACCATAAAATGATTGATCTGTTGGTAACCGATCAATACTCATTGCTAATCTGTTCCAAATGCTAATACCTTACCTATCAAAAAAAGACTACATGTATATTTAATATATATATAT
>NW_013669561.1:99411-102289 GCF_000517525.1 Limulus polyphemus | reverse complement strand
CACAGAGCTTCTGTAATGCTTCTGTTACTTCTTTGTGATGTAGCACCCTGATACTCACAAGGGTTTGCTGAGATGCAGAATCTATGACAAAGTTGCACTTAACTGTTGGGACTTTCACGATGGGGGTTGGTGGGCGTCCCTCAGCACCAACCACTACTGGTTCTCGAAGCTGACTTATTGGTAGTATTCTTCTTACACTGGCTCCTCATATGTCCTTGTTCTCCACAGTTCCAACAACCTTTCTGGATAGCAGCCTTTCCTGTCGTGGCATCTTCCCTGTGTTGAAGTTTCCAGCATTGAGCTCTCTTGTGCCCAGGCTTGTTACAGTGCCAGCAAAGTCCCTCAAACCTCATTGAAAGCTGACCTTTTCTGGCCTTGAACCCTGATGACTGTACCAACCTTGGTACCTCTGTTCTGGACTTAACGTAGGATTCAAATTCAAGAGCACTGGCCATTGCATCCTGCATAGTAGAGGGGTGTGCTTGCTTTATTTGTATCTTCAGTTGTGGACTGTCCAAGGCATCTACAAATTGATCCTCAGCAACAACTTGAGGACATCGGGAGGCGCAGTTGGGTAGGCCTTGTGTGCCATACTTTCCAAATCCTGTACCAGCTCTTGCAGGCTCTCCCCTTTAGCACGGACTCTCGTCATAAACCTAGCCCTGTAGACTTCAGACTGATTTTGGGTTCTCTGAGTTCTAGAGCAGCTACCAGTGCTCTATAGTTGTGTCTGTCGACTGCTGACAACTTTCCAAGTATTTCCAGTGGTTGTCCCTTCAAGCTCGTTGCCAGATATACTGCTTTTTGCTCCTCTGTAAATCCATTCATTTATGCCAATAGCTCAAATTGTGCTCTAAATGCTTCCCACGGTGTCTACCCATCTAATTCCTGTGGCTTCTTTCGTACTAGATCACCCCTATTGCTGACATTCATATCTGGGATGTGACTTCTAACAGGACTGAAAATGTCTGCATTAGGGTTTAGCTGCGGGGTCTGGAAGGGGCTTGCCGTTGTCTGGGGCTGATTAAGTCGATGGTTAATGTATCCACCTTGTGTAAAAGACAATAATTCCTCATTTAATGCATTTAATTCGCTTTGAAATTTACTAATGTTTCCATTTTATTTTTCTTCAACCACTGCTGTAATCTCTTTTGTTTATTTTGCTGTTCGAGCTGCCACTGTTACAAGTTATCTTGCCACTTCTGTATTCTCTCTTCTTGTTTTTTCTTTTTCCTCCAACAACTGTTGTAATTTCTCTTCTTGCTTCTTTTCTTTTTCCTCCAACAACTGCTGTAATCTCTCTTCTTGTTTATTTTCTCGTTCTTCTTGTTTCTTTTATTACAGCAGTTGTTGGAGGAAAAGTTCTCTTCTTGTTTATTTTGCTGTTGGAGCTGCCATTGTTGCAGGTTTTCTTGCAACTGCTGTTGTCTCTCTTCTTGTTTCTTTTGCTGTTCTTGTATTGCTGCCATCAAATCTGTTAAGCTGTAGTTTGATTTGCCGCTTCTCGTTTCCATTTCTTTTTTTTTGTCCCACTCTCTGACACCAATTTGTTACGTCACCGTTTGTTAATTGATTTTTCCGTAACTTCGTTCCGACGAAACTTTAACGACACAAGTCTTTACTTAATAAAACTGGTTTATTCTTTCCGAATATAACTTTACAATACACTTAATTTCAATATTCGCGCTAAAACAAACACTATAACGAACGAACGTTAACTTCAACAATACGTCTCTCTCTGACCGCAGTTCAATTACTCATTACCTACACACACATTACCGCGTCACGTTGTCACCCTCTTATATATACCAGACTACCCTATCTAGTAAATGCTAGGGCATTCGTGAAGGAACAAGATAGTTCTAGAAACTAGAGGGCGTGAGAAGAGTCACGTGATCTCAATGACGCAACAGATACTTAACAATAACTTAATTAAATGTACATAATTTACAAACACAAAATTAAAATTCAACAAAGTTTCTTAATTTTACGGGACGTATCTTCTTCCGTTCTGGTCTCCATCTCGTTGGCTTCTACTTCACGTATAGTTCATCTGCTCGATCAGGAAATGTCCTATTATCGGTAATAGTCTCATCAGTGGTAGTAACTTCATGAAGGGCTTCACTGTTTCCCTTCTCAAAACCAGGTAGAGTTTCTTCTTCGACAGTGGCTTTTTTCAGGTGACACGTCTTCAGCAGCGTCATTTGTTCTGTTGTTCACTTCATTCCAACTGAAATGTCCTGGACCGTGATAACGCCAAAGCCTGTTGGCATGCACCATCTTTGGCTCACCTCGCCGCCCACATTTTATCTGGAAAGTCACGTCTGAGAGACGAGCTACTATGTCATATGGGCCTTCCCATGGAGATGACAACTTAGGAGACTTCCCTTTGGTCTTCCTGGGATTATACAACCACACCTTGTCTCCTGGTACAAAACTAACTTCAGAAGATCTCTTATCATAAGATAAATTCATCGAATCAGCAGACGTTTTCAAGTTTGAACGCACTTGAAGGTGAATATTATCCATCCTTTCCGATAACACTTTCACGAATTCTGACACATTTTCAGGCAACTCTTCATAAGGTGGACATCCTGTTAACAGATCCACTGACAACCGAAGTTCTCGACCAAACATCAAATTTGCTGGAGTATATCCAGTGGTTTCATGCTCTGCTGTCCTATAGGCCATCAACAGTGGAGGGAGTAAGACATCCCAGTCATCTTGGTGGCTATTACAAAACATTGCCAATTCATGTCCAAGTGTCCAGTTGTACTTTTCTACCATTCCATCAGACTGTGGGTGAAGTGGCGTTGTCCTGGTCTTTCGTATGCCAAACAACTTGCAGCATTCTTTGAACACAGCTGATTCGAAGTTA
>NW_013669561.1:74407-98584 GCF_000517525.1 Limulus polyphemus | reverse complement strand
TGCACCTTTGGCCATCCAGCTTTCCTGTCATGTAGACACTATGTGTACTTGGCATTTTACATCTAGCCATTGGGACTTTCACGATGGGGGTTGATGGGCGTTCCTCAACATCAACAACTACTGGTTTCCCCGAGGCTGACTTATTGGTAGTATTCTTCTTACACTGGCTCCTCATATGTCCTTGCTCTCCACAATTCGAACAACCTTTTAGGGTAGCAGCCTTTCCTGCCGTGGCATCTTCCCTGTGTTGAAGTTGCCAGCATTGAGCTTTCTTGTGCCCAGGTTTGTTACAGAGCTAGCAAAGTCCCTCAAACCTCTCTGAAAGCTGACCTTTTCTGGCCTTGAATCCCAATGACTGTATCAACCTTGGTACCTCTGTGCTGGACTTAACATAGGATTCGAATTCAAGAGCTCTGGCCATTGCATCTTGTATAGTAGAGGGGTGTGCTTGCTTTACTTGTATCTTCAGTTGTGGACTGTCCAATGCATCTACAAACTGATCCATCAGCAACAGCTTGAGGACATCGGGTGGTGCAGTTGAGTAGGCCTTATGTGTCAAGTCCTGTGCCAGCTCTTACAGGCTCTGTAGACTTTGGACTGATTTTGGGTTCCTTCCCAAATTCTAGAGCAGCTACCAGTGCTCTATAGTTGTTCCTGTCGTCTGCTGACAACTATCCGAGTATTTCCAGTGGTTGTCCCTTCAAGCTTGTTGCCAGGTGCACTGCCTACTGCTCCTCTGTCTATCCATTCATTTCTGCCAGGAGCTCAAATTGTGCTCTATATGCTTCGCATCGAATTCCTGTAGCTTCCTTCGTACTAGACCACCCATATTGCTGACACTCATGTCTGGAATATGACTTCTGACAGGACTGAAGATGTCTGCATTAGGGTTTAGCTGCGGGGTCTGGAAGGGGCTTTCAGTTGTCCGAGGCTGATTAGGTCCATGGCTGATATATCCTCCTTGTGTAAAAGACAGTAAATCATCATTTAAGGTATTTAATTTACTTTGAAATTTACTAAGATTTTCCTTTTGTACTTCTTGTTTCCTTACTTGTTCCAGTTGTCACTGCTGTAGTCTCTTTTCTTGTTCATTTTCTTTCTCTTCCAACCTCTGCTGTAGTCTCTCTTCTTGTTTATTTTCTCGTTCTTCTTGTTTTTTTGTTTTTCCTCCAACAGCAGTTGTAATTTCTCTTTTGTTTCTTTTCTTTTTCCTCCAACAACTGCTGTAATCTCTCTTCTTGTTTATTTTCTCGTTGTTCTTGTTTTTTTCTTTTTCCTCCAACAGCTGTTGTAATCTCTCTTCTTGGTTCTTTTCTTTTTCCTCCAACAACTGCTGTAATCTCTCTTGTTTATTTTACTGTTCGAGCTGCCACTGTTTCAGGTTTTCTTGCCACTACTGTAATTTCTCTTCTTGTTTGAAATTTACTAATGTTTTCCATTTGTGTACTCTGGCTTTCTCTCAACTGTTGGAGACTTTCTTCCTGTTTCTCTTCTTGTTCCAGTTGCCACTGCTGTAGTCTCTCTTCTTGTTTATTTTCTTTCTCCTCCAACCACTGCTGTAGTCTCTCTTCTTGTTTCTTTTCTTTTTCCTCCAGTAATTCTGTAATCTCTTATTTTGTTTATTTTCTCCTTCTTCTTCTTTCTTTTCTTTTTCCTCCAACCACTGCTGTAATTTCTCTTCTTGTTTCTTTTCTCGTTCTTCTTGTTTCTTTTATTTCTCTTCCAACCACTGCTGTAATCTCTCTTCTTGTTTATTTTCTCGATTTTCTTGTTTCTTTTGCTGTTCTTGTATTGCTGCCATCAAATCTGCTAAGCTGTAGTTTGATTTGCCACTTCTCGTTTCCTTCTTTTTTTTTCCATCCCACTTCTGACACCAATTTGTTACGTATCTGCTCGTTTGATAATTTCCCGTAAAAATTCTTTCTGAGAAACTTCAGCGATACAAGTCCTTTCTTAATTAAAACTAGTTTATTCTTTTTCGTTACAAACATTGTAATACACTTAATTTCCACAGTCACTTTAACTTAAACACACGCTATAATTCACAACGATTCACGCACTTTACTTACGGTCACTACCGCTCACTTGACTCAATTATCTGTCTCTATCTGCTATTCAATTCCGATTCATTGTCTCGCTTTATCTGGCGCGCTTATATACAGGAATAGAGGGCATCTAACAAACACTGGATTATTCGTGATGTTCCCCGATCCTTCTTGAAACTCATCACGTGTTACCAGCGTCACGTGACTTCCGCTGTCGTAACAATACTAAAAAATAAATGTGAAGTCCAACCCATCATTTGATTTACCACTTATCGTCATTGGGTTATATTGGTTTCGAGGAATTCCACCCCTCATCAGTAACCTTATAGAAGTGCAAGCTGCCTTTAATTAGAAAGTTCTACTTTCATTCACAGCTTCTAACTGATTGATAATACGGACTTCTAACTCTTCGTATTGGAAAATGTAGTGTTGAAAATTAGTTATGATTTTATTGTTAATAAAAATTGATGGTAATTCTGATATTATGTCAACACGTCTTGGCTGAAAATACATCATACGTTGAAAAAAAATGTCACAAAAAACCGACATTGCATTTTAACTTCACAACATACAAGGAAATATTGAAAATGGCTTTCTCTAATAGAAAATCAATTCGACCATTTCCCTAGTGTGTTAACAAATCTTGAAACACGAGAATCCTTTGAGAATCTCTTCGTAGATCTAGAGTAGAGGAGATATTAGATCTACGTAAATGAACACTGAACAAGTCATAAAATGTATATATTGGGTGAGTAACTCCACTAATGACATCCAGACCACGTTTGTTCGAACTTTAAATCATGGAATATTTGTAACAAGTGTCTTCTTCTCAGTAATGGCAGAAAATCCAGTTTTAGTGATCAGATGTTCCTTAAAGAGAAAATCCTCCCACTCACCAGAGGCTCAGCGGCAAGCCTGAAGCCTTATAATGCTAAAAATTGGGTTTCCATTTTTATTTTTTTTTATTGGTGGCACAGCAAAGTTGTGTGTAGCTTTGTTCTTAACTGTTATGATGGGAGACCTAGATGATTATTGGAGATTAAATATTTGGTCAAAAAGTACATTAGAAAATTGAAAAGTGTATCTGAAAATAATGTTGGTTGAATATATACAAATTAACAGTAAGGGTTTCTTTAAATACTGTGTTGTAAGTTATATTTTCAATTATATAATTTGCTAGCTAGAGGGAGTTGTGGGTAGGCTGCTAAGAAAGTTCCAAGATTTGACATCATATTTTATCATAACGCATTCGAACGTAGATTAAAATACTGAACAGTTAAGTGTATAGGATGTTTTTTTGAAGATCGAGAATGAACCAGCTAGTGTGTTTGCTATCGTGGTTGCTTTTTACAAGTTAGTTATTTTTTATTTTTTTTTACTTTAATGCAATTTATAACGTAGACCTACAGCGATTTACGGCAGTGCACAAGTGTTCAACTTCAAGTTTGTTGGAACATTGGAGAAGGAAGTAAAGTAAATTACTGTTACGTGGACTGGGCGATTGAATTATCTTCACTGGATAATTTAAAAGAACCCGCCAATGAAAGAACAATGTTATAATAACCTATAAATTGATTAAGATAAAGCAAAGTATTAGAATAGTAGTAGGACCTTTGATGGATGATTAAGAAGAGTAATTTCTGGTTACTATGAAATAGCTGGGTTACTAAATTCTACTTTTAATTCGGTTTTTACTAATGAAGATTTAAGCAGTGTTCCTCATCCTGAAAACTACTAGATAGAAACAAGGTTGGACAAGATTATCACATTCTGAGTTTGTTATAAAAACAATTGGGAAGTTTAAAGAACAATATCGATATGGCTTCTGGAGCAGATACTATTTTCCTACGGGTTTTGAAGGAGGTTAAGCATTAGAGATGTGAGCCACTTGTTAATATTTTTTGTAAGTCTTTTAATAGTGTTTGTTTGTTTGAATTTAAGCACAAAGCTACACAATAAACTATCTGCCCACCAAAGGTATCAAAACCTGGTTTCTAGTGTTGTAAGTCTGCAGACATACTGCTGTGCCACTGTGGGGGGGGGGGGGGCAAATTGTAGATGCCGATAGACTGGTAGTTAGCTAATGTTACTCTTTTCAAGCAAAGTGATAAAAAATTTTCCAGGTACTTATAAGCCTATTGTATTCACTGTGCAACAACAAAAACTTATTACTTGAAAAAATGCAATTGTTTCCGAGTTGTTTGACGATGCTTATTCTAAAAATTGTGTTGAATATTACTGATCACATCTAGTTTTCGAGTTATGATAGATTTATTCAAAATATTCTTATATATCGTGAAAATAACCTTTTCATTAATAACATTATTCGTTGAAAATTTTATTTAAGAATGTATATTCAGCATGCTTTAATAGGTTTTTTCACCTTCACAGCATAAGCAACAGGAATCGATGGCTCAGTTTCCCATTGTGCTAAAATATAGCTATCAGAGTAACTTTAGAAGACTCAATAAAAAGTCACTATTCTAGAGTATGATGTACAGTACCTAATTCTTCCATTAGTGGGCTATCATTTGTACAGAAACACAAACTATCTTGCATGCTGTAATGATGAACAAGACTTTGATGGGGACTTGATAAATTGAAACTCTTGTCCCTGGAGCTAATAAATTCCATTGCTGTAAACAAAAGCCAAATAATTCCCCATGCTGCTTTGATAGAGACAAGCCACGAATCAGATCATTTAACTCTTCTGTTTCCCAATTCGTTGGTGGATGTGGCACTGAAAGACCATCCACATGAAGTACTGGTTTCATTGCAGATGCAATATCTGGATATTTAATGTTTTGTTTAGTTTCCTGAATATCCAGAAACATTAAGCATGCAAAAATAACAGTCAGTTAGATTATCTTTAGGCTCTCACCATATCATGGGAACTGCAAATGGCATACTTGCTCTCTCATTTAGCCACTATGTCAAGCCAGATGTGCAAACTGCACAACACACATGAGAAGCCCAATGTTTTTCTTGGTCACCAATTTTACACCCAAAATAGAGGTATAGAGCTACCTTTACCTTGTGTGTGATGTTTTCCCTTCATATAACTGTAATATATTTTCCACAAACGTAGCAGAAATTGTTAGGGTGATTTTTGCAAATTCGGACTTTACTTGGAATGGAGGCAGCTAGCATATCAAATGATTTTCTAAGAAATACAAAAGAATTTATTATTACAGAACTAGAGTTTAAAAGACTTTAAAAAACAAAGTTTTCTAGAATTTTATTATTTACAGGTATGATGCAAGAAAAAGACCAGACTTTGTTTTGTTGATTCTGCACGGAGCAAGGTGAAGTGATAATTGAGTGGGTGGGAGGCGCTTGACTCTGCCCCTTTTAAGCTCAGTCGAAGGACTTCTCGAATGTTCTAGCAAACTGAGCATGTGAGGGTTTCGTGATTCCCAGGCGGAGTAGGTGAGTGTGGGAATGAAGCAAAAGTGGAGCAATTCACTACATATTATACTGATAACAAATAGCATATATATGAACAATATATTTGGAATTTTACACCAATACAATACAATGTTTTAAGTTATTAAAAATGTATGCCTTTCACACATAAAACTGCTCAAGTAATTTCATAACATAAATCTTTTGTACTGACTTGATTGTATGGTATATTGCATAGTGCTGATAAAATATTGAGAAATTAAAATAACTCAAAATCTAGAGGTGATGAAAAAAAGTCTGACTAAATTTATGAAATCAGCATCATCATATTAGCCCACATTCGTTGAGTTTTCTCCGGTAGCAAATATGTTGTTGTCCAGTGTTATTAGTCTTGTATCAGTATTCAGAAAAGTTTTTGAAAGTCTCATAAAAGATGATTTACAAACCGATTTAACAAAGTTTCAAATGTTGATGGATAGTCAACATGGTTTTACTATGGTAAGATCTTATCTTTCTAATCTTTTGACATTCTTTGAAGAAGTTACTGCTTAAATAAATGAGGGTAAGGATTCATGTTGATTTTTTAAAAGCATCTGATAAAATGCTTATTTAAAAATTATCTCTATAGGTGAGGGGGAATAAATGGGGCTTACTTTGAGTCGTTTACTTTAGGGGATGAGACAGCCTAAATGGAAACAGATCCTTTGCTGCCCTTAAATATACCATAATATAGTAATGTTAACTTGTATCGTGTCATGATTATAAGTATAATTTTTTTGTTTATTTGGTAAAAATAATAGACACCAGTCCATTCAAAGATAACAAATTAAGGTTTCAACAGAAATTCCAAAACTAATGTACACCTACCTTGCAAATATTGCCTCAGATTTCGATTAATAACAAACACAATGGCTAACTTACTAACTGGATCTCTAACGAACAGAACTCTCACTGAATAACTCTTTAACTGACAACGAAATGATTAATCAAATCTAACTCTTTCAATCTAGAATTTGTATACTGTACTGACTTTCTACCTACTACAGTACCTTTTGATATTCCACAGTGGCCTAAACTTTCCCGGAACTTCTAGGTTTCACACAATTATTAAACCATGTGTGTGTGTATATATATATAACCTCCCTCCAGTGAACAAAACATTAAAATAAATATATAGTCCACAAATATGATGGGTAATTACACTTATAGCAATTTGTCAACTTTTATCATGTTATCGCTACGAGTACCATTCTTTTTTGGACTATATTCTGTAGCCTTATTAAAATCACTTAGGAGTAAGCAGAAAACACAGAACTAAGTATATTTACACTAGTTTTAGTTTGAATTAGAAGAAGGATTTTCGCATTCGTAGTTAGTCTTAAAATTTATGTGATAATTATTTCAACTATTTAAATCTCTTAAGAGAATTCATGATTTCCAACAAATTTGAAAATACAAAATGCACTAGTCTTTTTAACTATTAGTTCACGTAACGCCATCTAGTGAAAATTATATAGTTAAAAGTCTGGACTTACCTAATTTGTATTTTAATATAACTTTTTAAAGCTTCATCAGTCTTCACTGAAACGTTTACTTTGGTGCGTAATGAATTTGTTGTATTCCCAATTTAGTGTTTGTAACTGAAGACCTTTTTGTCAGATATTTTATTTTAAAACCTGTTATAATCCTAACTAATCTAGTTTTTTCCGTGTGTGTATTAATAATGTCCAGCATAAAAATGATATATTTAAATAAGACAAAATGAGTTTGAATAAAAGCATAAAACTACCTTAGAAACCTTTTTCATGGAACCATAAGAAAATAACACATGGTGAGCAAATGTGTTTATAAATACTACCTTTAATCATTCCTATACAACCATTCCAGTGTCAAAATGGCAAATATCCTGTATTTTAATAAAATACCCCCTCAAAAAAACAAAAAAAAAAATAAATGCATATATATCTAAAAGGTATGGCCACATTTCGATAAAAAAGTGAAACCCATATTAGCTAAGTATATATTTTTATTATTTACATAAAAATTGTTAGCTGTTTTACATAATGTAGTAAATAATCAATATAATAAAATACAATACTCTTCTTCAGCTGCTTGTCTTCATTCATAAAGGCTTTCAACATCTCCACACAAAACACTAAAATGCTTGCACTCTTTGAACAAGCATGGTGAAACCACAAGACCAGCATGGTTGACTGAGAAATCTATTTTGTACCAATACAACTCACCTTAACAAACTAATAATGTCTGATAGCAGCAGCTGTGACACTGATTGGAGTAGGAAGAATTTGTTATATAGGGTTAATCCAAAGAACTTCTCTACAACACAATGAAGGAAATAGTAGAATGTTAGAAACATGCCAAACAACCGGAGTTCACAAACATCATGATTACACAAGTGGACTATATTTGTATTTATTTTTGTACCATTTACAAACTGTAAAAAATATAGAATCATTAAAATTAGGCTTCTTCATCTTTCTAGTGGAAGTTTTAACAATTTCTCAACATAAATTATCATATTAATTAATATAAAAACATCTTTTCAAAAACACAAAAGTAAGAGATTAAATTAAAATATTTTAATAAATGAAGAAAAATGGAATAACAGGGTGAAGTCCTTCTATTTATTTAGTCTTTTTATTTATAACCTATGGAATGTATAAAAATAATATCTATGATCTCAAAAAATCTTATAAAGACACACAAAAATACATTAAAATTGCCCAGAAAAACTAAACCATTATCAATAATCAATATCACCCTTACTTTGTTCACCTACACCAAAGAAAATTATCACAGCAATAGTCTTAAAATTTATTTAGCTAAACAAAGTATGATGCTTAAAGGGTAAGCCCCCAAGCCAACCTAAAATGTTTAGAGATCATACCTTAAGTGCATCTGGTATTAAACATATTGAAATCACAATAAAATGTGAAAGTATTGGAAACTCTTTAAATACAAGTAATAAAAATTATATTAGATTTTCTAAGTAAGTGAATCAAATAAAGTACTTCAAAAACTGGTGAAAAATCACTCAATTTAGATCAGAAGCTGAGAAACTACACTGAATATCATTACACAAGAATCACTGAATGTGTTTTGCAAGTTGCATCAGTTATAAAAATGAAACACTAATGATGAGTTCCAAGAATAAGTTACTGAATGTATTGTATGAGTAGTGTTAGTTACAGAAAAGAAACACTAATAATGAGTGCAAGTCATAAAATTGAAACACTAATGATGAGTTCCATGAATAAGTTAGTGAATGTGTTGTACCAAGAGTTATTTATAGAAATGAAACACTAATGATGAGTTCCATGAATAAGTTACTGAATGTGTTGTATGAAGAGTTAGTTATAGAAAAGAAACACTAATGATGAGTTCCATGAATAAGTTACTGAATGTGTTGTATGAAGAGTTATTTATAGAAATGAAACACTAATGATGAGTTCCATGAATAAGTTACTGAATGTGTTGTACGAAGAGTTATTTATAGAAAAGAAACACTATTCATGAATTCCATGATTAAGTTACTGAATGTGTTGTACGAAGAGTTACTTATAGAAATGAAACACTAATGATGAGTTCCATGAATAAGTTACTGAATGTGTTGTATGAAAAGTTAGTTATAGAAATGAAACACTAATGATGAGTTCCACAAATAAGTTACTGAATGCATGTTGTATAAGCAGTGTTATCTTTACAGAGATGACACAGACATACATTTCAGGCTGTAAATAACAATTTAATGTACTTCAAGGCAGGATACTGTACAGATCGACTTGAATTCGAAGTCAACATTAAGGTGAGGTTAAGTAGAGAGGTTAATTGTTAGTGTGGAAGACACAGCACAAAAATAAAAAGTGAATCAATCAATGACAACAGCAGATTTATGAATGCATAGTTTTTTTGTTGTTACAATGACAAGAGTCAAGGTCAGACACAATGTTTCACTTGAATAGACTGCAACTATAAAGTTCTGATCACAACTGTTGACATGACTCTCTTAATTAAAAGATGCTGTTAAACACCATTTAGGTAACACCAACTGCATGTACCTAGCTATTCACTCCCGTTAAATAACACCCAGCAAGGCAAGTCCTCAACATCAAATTTGGTCAGATAGTTCCCAAAAATTCATGTTTTCAGTAAAAACACAAGTTAAGTAACTCACAATAATATAAATCCTTAGTTATCAATTTTACTTAGTGAAACCTAGCAACACAAGTCCTCAATTATCAGTACAGAATAGGTAAAACCGAGCAACACAAGTCCTCAATTATCAGTACAGGATAGGTAAAAACCTAGCAACATAAGTCCTTAATTATCACTATTAGTTATGTAACACTTAGCAACACAAATTCTAAACTGAGCATAAAAAAAAAATTTTCATCATACTACAAGTTCTATTCTGATGCTCTAATCAACAGCTTTTTAGGAAAATAAAGAAATGGATTTTTAAATTATAATCAAATCATAATTTTTTAATAAAGACTGAATTACTGAGATTTATTAATTTCCTATCCTCTGTAACTTCTAGTGTAAAACAGCACAAAATTCATCACTGCGTATCTTCTCATGTTAAATCTTTGTGTCTGTTTCTATGCTTAAAATTTCTAGTTTTATTTATCTTTTCTACTTGTTTTCTGAAGTATGAAAAATGTCTCCAGATTCCAAACACTGTATCTTATTTAAAAAAAAAATTCTAATCAAAGTGTCTGTGCTATTATTACTATATAATAATCATGAAGTTATACTATCTATGTAAATTTTATTAATGACTTCTCTGTCTTTATAAATGCTTATCTTTTCTCAGACTATCACATACAGTAGGAGATCCAATATGCAGAAGGCTTACTGACAGCAAATTACAGCATTTAGTATTTGCGGACCATCAAACGTAGCTGGTGGAAGAGAAACACATGATTGCAAAAAGAAAAAAAAAATCATTCAATCCATTTTAGATTCCTACTTCTTGGATCAATAAATATGTCTTACTGTTGTGTTGTTGCCGATGATGAAGAACTAACTATTTACATCAATATATCATTTCCTTCTCACAACATTTTGTTTACTTTAAATATTACTTCTGACAACCAACAAATGAGGAACACAAGTACAAGTATTACTGGTGCTTACAAACGTTTTGTTTTTCTTTACCTCATTTCTGTTCCAATGAACACTATGACTAAGGATCATTTTCTATGGCCGGTGGGGAAATTTCCCCTATACTACATCTTCTAGAAATATCTTATACAGTCAAATGTTCCTAGTCTGAAGAAGAGTTTAAACCAAACCCTTACCTAGAATAAGAAATAAATCAATAGGGATTCTTTATCTTCTCTATAATTTGTTAATAAAGTAGTCTAAATTAAGACCTCAGTCTGAATTTTTACAGTTTCATAAATCTACCAAACTACAAGTACATTGTAATAATTTTGAAATAATAAAATGTGATTTGTGACAGAAGGCATAACTTACCTATATAACTGTTAGAACTCTCTTATTTTCATAATTCTCTGGGCAATATACTTATTTTCTGTTTCAAATAGCAGACCATAAGTGTTTCATGTACAAAACACTGTAATTCATTGACTGATATTTCTAGCTAACGTAAGCCCTGAGAGTGCTGTCTCTGAAACTGTTAAGAAAGATCATACATCTACACAAACTTTCTATTTATATATATAACTGGTCAAACTAAGACACATGGTCCCAATAGATTAAATCAAACATATACAAATATAGAACTCAAACATAAATTAGTTATTCACAAAAATGCTTTTGATTTTTTTAGGTTATTTGTTGATAACTAAACTAGGGATTTCATTAACAGACTTAGCAAGTAACCACAAGAAAAATAACTTCATATGCAACGGTTGACAGAGTTAAAAAAACAAACAAGTGAAGTAGCATGTCCTGTATTGCTCATCATTTTCTCTAGCTGCAAAAGTGCTTAATACTTTGAAAACTAAACATCACACACAAAAATAATATAGTGACAAGTTATGTCACACCCATATTGTATTGAGATTCTTCATCTGTTTGATCTTTAAGAGGGTAGCTTCTTTACTCAGTGTCTGATAAGTTTAAGGTAAGAAGTTCCACGTTTCGTGCAACAGAAAGGCTAAGTTCTAGTTGGCAACAATAGTGTAAACTAACAATGAGGTTTGGGCTCTCTTAGAAACAGCTTGCATTGTTGAAATTAATACGCAAGCTCCTTATTTTACAAGACAGAAGTGCTGAGTCACTGTCAATGACCATAGAACCAATTATAAAATGAGGAGAAAATTCTCTTAGATCAGTTAATGCTACTTAAACTAATATATAAGGACTTTATTTTGCACAAAGAAAGTCTGAATCTTGGCTGTTGACAACAATATCTATTAAAAATGCAGGGTAGGCCTTCCTGGATTAATTCATACTGTTAAATCTAAACATATTACACAGAATCTGCAGAGAGAATGTAAACAAGGTAGCCTTAGGGTTATGCACAGTATGAAATGGAAATTAGATGATCAATATTTGTAACACTGGTTATTTAACTTTATCAAATACTATAAGAGGAAATTAGAATTTTAACATAAGAAACTTTTAAAAAAAATCACTTGAAATGTTAACCTGAGTACTAAAAAAAAATTTAACTGGCTAGTTCATTCTTGACACCAACCATACCCTCATCATGTCTGGCTGGTTAAACTAAAGTAGCTCTGTGTTTTTTAAACTGCAGATACTCTATGTTATTTTAATGATAAACAATGACCTTTAATGAAATCATGCTTGTCCCAGATAATGACTGATCTACAAAACCTTGAAACTGAGTACGAGAAAGAACACTACTTTACTTCATTTTTAAGAATTATAACAATCAATAATACTTAACTTGACTGAGTAGAGTACGAAACAAAAGAAAAAAGTAGTTTTTTATTACTGTAGGCAAAACCCGGATGGAGTTATCAGCTGATAAACTACACTTGGGAACACTGTTTTATGGCTGACTAACAGTTTATACTCTATAGAATAAGTATTTTATTTTCAAATAGTTCCAAAGTACTTTGAAAAGTAAAGTAAATTTCAAACACAATTTACAGAGATTTGTCATTATTTACAGGGCATATTGAAGGCTGCAGATCTGTCATTACTTATGGAGCATATTGAAGGCTACAGCTTTCTCATTACTTATGGAGCATATTAAACACTGTAGATTTGTCATTACTTATGGAACATATTGACGGCTACAGGTTTCTCATTACTTATGGGGCATATTGAAGGTTGTAGATGTCATTACTTATGGGGCATATTGACGGCTACAAGTTTCTCATTACTTATGGGGCATATTGAAGGTTATAGATTTGTCATTACTTATGGAGCATATTGATGGCTACAGGTTTCTCATTACTTATGGGGCATATTGAAGGCTACAGGTTTCTCATTACTTATGGGGCATATTGAAGGTTGTAGATGTCATTACTTATGGGGCATATTGAAGGTTGTAGATGTCATTACTTATGGAGCATATTGACGGCTACAGGTTTCTTGTTACTTATGGGGCATATTGACGGCTACAGGTTTCTCATTAGTTATGGGGCATATTGAAGGCTACAGGTTTCTCATTACTTATGGGGCATATTGAAGGCTACAGATTTGTCATTACTTATGGGGCATATTGAAGGCTACAGATTGATCACTACGTAAGGGGTATATTGAAGGTGCATACCCTCTAAGGCTAATGTTCACCTGATAAACAAAGACTAGAGCTCAAGATACAAGAGAAGAAAGGTTACAAATACGTAGTTAGCAGTTTATTAGTCATAAGTCTTTTTTACGGTGCTGAACTACACAAAGTTAGTAAAGGTGTTTGTGGTTTCAATTAAAATTGGGTGTTATGGTGTTTATATGTATCATGTACCAATACCTTATGGCACCTGACCTACTGTATAAAAGTGTGACCTGGCAGATTGAGAACTATTCTGCAACTTACATGGAATGAAGCATCTTCCCTCACTGATTCAACCAGAAAATCCACTAAAAGAAATATCCTTTTTTTTTCGCACTTAATTATTAAAGAAATAAAAGTATCCATAAAGCTTCTAAGTTAATTAAAATTGATTTACATACGAATTATAAACATATAAACCCAGACAATAACTGAAGTAGTCTCATTCTATACAGAGAACTAATAGAATTCAAAAATTCCTATACAATGATTTTTGAGAGGGAACGGGAGAAAAAAAAAGTGAATGGCTTGATTTTTACATTCATTTCAATAAGTGAAAAGTTATAAAGACATCAAATTTACTTAAGACCTTTTCAGTGCTCTCATTAGCTTGTATCAAAGAGATACAGGGCTGGAAGTTCAAACCTATATTTTACAATTACATATAGAGAGAGAAAAATGATCCTACTAGTAGTTCACAACCTGAAAAAGAGGAACACCACATGTCACACTTCTCAAATCAACCCATGATAAGTAGCTGAAAGCAGCGAACTTCATTAAGGCTAATTACAAGTACTAATGATGGAATGTTGTAAGTGACACAATGGTTAAATACAGTATGGTTAAGTATCATCACTAATTCGGCACATTGTCAGAAAGTCTGATAGTGTTCAGGTCACTTCATGCGTGCCACTCTGGAACTTTACACTATGACAGAAAGTCTTTTTCTCTATCTTGAAAAGCCAGTCTCTGGTTTCTAAAGTTAGAAATTTGCATCATGGCAGTAAGTGGAATGGTTCCATCCTGAGATTGACCCTCTGCCGGCAGGTCAAGTAGAGTCTTCTCATCTCCAGAAGTTCCTATTGCTCTACTAATTCGTGTAGGTTCTTCTTGGCTGCTTCCCATTTGAAACCGAACACGGGAAATACTAGAACTCTCCTCAGAGGTTGACCATGTGCTAGAATCAGGAGGGTTAGAATTGGTGGGAGTCCCACCTCCACTGGAAGAAGGGGCCCACCCATGTGGTGAGGTTCGTCCTATGTTAGTTTTTAGTTTAGAAATGGGAGCTGGCCGATACCTTCCTGGAATGTCTAGAGTAAGAGGTCGATCAGGGAAGGAATCGAGGCTGGTTTGACGTCTTGGAGTTCCTAAGTGGGGAGGTGGTGGGGGATAATGATATCCCATAGTGTGTGATGGAGGAGGAGGTGGCGTTGGTGGCCGAGGTATATTGTGTTCATGGTCATCCATGTGAAAAGAAGGATTGATGTTAGATGATGACGTATTTGAAGCATTAGATACATTGGATGGAGTACGATGATGTCCATAAGCCATTCTCTGAGGGGTCCAAGGTTGAGCTGAGGTTACAGATGGAATATTTCCTGAGGGAATCGACGAGGTGGGATTTTCATACACGTGGTAGCCTTCTTGATGACGCATAAACTCAGGATAAATTCTCTCAACATGATAAACTTCAGGTCTTGAAGGATCTTGATAGAACCTTTCAATGTAGTAGGTGGACTCCACATTTGGACCTCGATATTCTGGGTAGTAGTGGTAAGGTGGACCATATTCAGTGTAATGGCTGTGGAGAGCTTGATAGCTGTCCTGACGATTATAGTCCAAGTACCTCTCTCCCATGGGAGGTGGCATACCCATGGGCGAAGGACCTATGCCTGAGCTGGAACTGGTAAAGGCATGCTCACTGTCATTACTGGCACTGGAGGATTTTCTACGTGGACTCTGTACTTGTGGGGTGTATGATCCACCGGATCCAATACTTGGATTGTGCTGTGGAGAATCTGTAAATCGTAGAGGTGTTCCGCCAACTTCGAAGCTAATGCTGGGTCTATAGTGTCGGGAATGACCATGGTAAGTATTATGAGCATAACCAGAAGCAGATGAAAACTCATATTCTGGTCCAAGACAATACGAGATGCCTTAAATGAATAACAAGATCATTCATTATTCACATGTTCTAAGCAATTAAATTAGATAACAGTATTACAAGAAAAAACAGAAAAGCACAGTATTTTAATGTTACTATGTTCTTAACCCTATGTGCAAGGGTGGGAGTCAAAATGCACGTTATGAGCTTTTCCAAAATGTAATTAAGCAGCTTCATTATCACTAAAGATGTCAGTAAACTTGGAATAAAAACATAATTATTAAAATATAATATTATATAAAAGTTTTAATTTCTTTATTTCAAAAGGAAATATTTAAAAAATTCTCAGTCTCCACTTGTCCATGTCATGTGATCCCTCTCAGGTCCTAATTCTTTGTTTTAGGTTTTCTTTCTTTCTTTATATGGGTTTCAGAATGTCCACCAAATAGAAACACCAACTATAGATACTGACAGAACAGAATTTAAAATAAGAACTTCCTACCTTCTTTATTTTCTGAGATATCAACAAAGTTGTTACACTCACCAGAGAAACTTTTTCCACCTCTTCATTGCTTTACAAACTACTTATTTACTTACACTTACTTGTCAAGAGTGCATGTTTATAACCAACAGGAAGGCCATTTTGTAAGCTAAATGATTATGATATCTTTATTTTATTTCAGTAAAACATTTAATAGACTGGAAACTGAAGTCAGTGATCCAGTAAATAATGAAATTGTTAACCTTTTTCTATACATCAATTATAAAGTTAGATAAATTATGAGGAGGAGTTCTGCTTTATTCTTTGAATTATTGTTTGTGTTTAAAATGCAACACAAATTATTTTTGGACATCCAACTTAACAACAAAAATTTAAGGTTAATGAAAACTGGTTTCAGAGAGCAAAAGGCCTCAATCTTGAAGTACTAACTTATTTATCTTTTATGTTTATTTCTTATTTATTGATATACGTTTTCTACCAAGAGTAAATAAATAAATTTGTTTTTGCCTTGAGTAACTCTAAAGGAACATACTTAGATGCCATATGATGTAACCTGAAATTATATTTACCCTAGACTGTCTGTACTTCAACTGGCTGATTTATTGCTATTCATGATAGTTACAAATGGTTCAAGGAAGAATAAAACAATAAAACTAAATGAAAACAGTTGTTAATTGTTACAAGTCTTAGGCTGTTTAAGAAAAAAAATTGTGATTTTCTACTACAGCCTGCAGTCATTCTAGAAAGAAACAAGGGTAATTTAAATTTATTTATTTTTTGTTTTTGTGGTAGTTATCAGATTAGTCAAATGGACCAAGCCCATAGAATGTTAGAATACAGAAAATAAGAGATAAAATATAAAGTTTTACTGAAAAAAACTTCGATATTCACTTAGGAAGTTCTAGAGGTTATGCAAATGAAAAACGTATTCTTATTTTTAACATGAAAATCACCTTGCACTCAGACTAGTTACAGTCTGAGTCAGACTGACTAAAGTAAATTCAGTGACAAATCTTTAGAAGAAATGCTTTACTAGAAATTCTGATTTTTTGTATAAAAATACTTGTAATGTTTACTAAAAGCTTATCAAACTTCTTGAAGATACAATAAGTAAATTGAGAATGAAATAAAACATTACTTCTACACTACAGGCTCAGTCCAGTAGACCGACCTCATGCACGTAGGGTTAATACAATTCTATTTGCACATTTTTATATTTTACTATTGCTTACATTAATATTTTCTTATAAAGTTTTACTACTATTTGCACATTCTCATATCTTATATTTTACCACAGTTTGGACATTTATTTTTTCACAGTTTATGACATTTTTTTTCTCAGTAAAGTTCTTCCCTGCTTACACAATTGTACCTTTTCCCCACTATTTACAAAATCATAAATTTTTTTTACAACTGATAATCTATTATTAAGTTCTCAACACAATTCTGCCAATGTTTGTGTGTAACTACTTTTTTGTAAAATGAGGTGAAAATTATCAATTATAAATACATATTAAAAATGTGATAAAAAGGTTTGTGTAGTTACTGTATGTTTTGAGCTATTTTCACAGTTAAAGTTCAATATATTATCAAAAATATTTAAACCCAGTTAGCTTCGTGTGTTTTTGGTCATTTCACAGGTAAAAAACTTTTGTTTGGTAGTTAACATACAAGTATTAACAATCGTAACATTAAAATTTACTTTTATTTTATGAGAAGTGATAACATTTGAAATCATAGCTCACTAGGTTCTCTGTACCACCATCGACGTTCGTCCTCTTCCTCCTCTGTCCTTGAGGGTGTTAATCTTGGATGGAGGTGGGACTGGTTCACCACACGTATGTCAAACCCTGCACCCACCCCAGCCAGCATGGCACCAAGGTTACATATCATAGAATCAAGCAGCTTAGAACCAGATCTTTTTAAACTACCAGAGTCACCAGCTACAGTTCCATTATAAGACCCGTAATGCCGAGGAGATCCCATATCATCAAGTATTTCTTCTTCTGCCCCTAGACAAAGTATACCATCTAAATGGAAGAACACTAAACAAACTCTACTTTATAGACACCACAAAGAATTAAGTTTCTAACAAGATGTTTTGACTAAGTTTACACAGAATTCTTGTATCCACATTAACTTAAAGAATGAAAGAAAGACAGAAACATCAAAATAACACAATGTTACAATATGAAAGTACCATGTCTTGTTCACATCTTCCATTTTTTTACTTTTCTTTTTCATGTTTATGAAATGTAACACCCCATGTATTCAAGAATACCAATTCTTATGTTTTAATGTTTTTTTAATAGTCAAGATGTCATGTTAACCTACCAATTTCATGGAGAGCTCCAATATTAGACACTCCACCTACTGGAAAAGACCCCCGCTGAGTCTTTTCAAGATTTGGAGCACTCTTTGACCAGCGTTTATTTTCATCTATTAGCAGTCTTTGTCTAGAATACCCGCGCTCTTTTTGGTGGACGGTACTGGGTCCCCAGGTTTTGCCCTTAACACCATCAGCTGGCACTGGTTATAAGAGGTAGAAAGTAAGGTTGTTAGCTTTGTTTATGGTGAAGCAAAACAATCTAATGTAGATATTTACAGAAAAAATAACAATGTTTGGATAAAGCCAGGAAGAAAAACCAACGTAGCTATACACACTATTTAAACCAATGACAGATGTAGACTTCAAAGAAATACATTAAACATTTCTAACTGAAGACAAGAAAGACACGCTAAAAGAATTCTGTATATCTTAAACAAGTAACACTTTTTTAAAATATTTTAAAATAATTTGCAGATGTCAGAACTTAAATAGTATTTTTGTAAATAAGAAAACATATAAAAACACTTACAAGCATATGCTCGTAACCGTGGATGATTAGGGGATGCTGGAGGACTTTCTGGACTAGAGGGCATACGTAGAGCCTTCAGGTCTGGCCGAATTGTAGGACTGGGTTGAACTGTAATGTTGTGTCGGAAGTCTGTATGAGAAAAATAAGTTACACTTCTTCTCATTATTCAGAAAACACATGCTTCTTATAAAGACTGTATTCAAAACTGTCATCAAAACAATAGTTTTAAAACTTAAATACACAATGTGAAAATAATACCGAGTCATATCTCGGCTAGTTCTTTGGGTGAAATTTTATTTATTATCTCCAGTTGTCACTCTGTAAATTGACCATGTGCATTGTTGAAATTGGATTAGTTGGGTCAGACACATTTTAAAGTATGTTTAGTAAATTATATAACTTACATATTTTAATAGAAGTAGCAATATGTTTACTACTTATTGTACGTTGTTATTATTAATTTAACTTGTTATTTTTCATCTCCATAAATATATTGCAGAAGTGCTTGTGTTTATACAATAAATATATTGCAGAAGTGCTTGTGTTTATACAATGAATATATTGCAGAAGTGCTTGTGTTTATACAATGAATATATTGCAGAAGTGCTTGTGTTTATACACTAAATATATTGCAGAAGTGTTTGTGTTTATACACTAAATATATTGTAGAAGTGCTTGTGTTTATACAATAAATATATTGCAGAAGTGCTTGTGTTTATACAATAAATATATTGCAGAAGTGCTGTTTTAAATTATTTAGTCTACACTTCTTTTAACATTAATTTTATTAACAGTAATGATTAAAATGTTTGATATTGTTACGTCTCCGTTTGTTAATTAACTTTCCGTAACTTCGTTCCGACGAAACTTTAGCGACACAAGTCCTTACTTAATAAAACTGGTTTATTCTTTCCAAATATAACTTTACGATACACTTAATTTGAACAATCGCACTAAAACAAACGCTATAACAACGAACATGCTCAATAATACTCTCTGACTGCAGATCAATTACTCACTGTCTACTAACACACATTATCCCGTCACGTTGTGAGCGTCTTATTTATATACCAGAAAAACATATATGTAGTAAATGCTAGGGCATTCACGAAGGAACAAGATACTTCTAGAAAATAGGTGGCGTCACACTAGTCCCGTGACCTCGCTGACGCAACAATATATTTATTTGTTTGTATTCATACATACTTTTTATTAGACTAGTTACTTTGCCTTGTTACCTTAGTACTTGGTTTTATGACTAGCCTATGATACTGAACCTTATGATGAAAATATTATTAACAGCAAAGGTACCCAACTAATGAATCAATGACTTTACATACTTCCAGTAAGAATGGTATATCAAATTAGCTATATTCATTACTGATTTAACTTAAATTCTGATCGATGTAGGTAACCTGCCTTCAAATGACATTATTGATGAGCAGGTTCCTAATAAAGAAGTCAAAATGTGTTTGTTTGTATTTAAGCACAAAGCTACACAATGAGCTATCTGTGCTCTGCCCACCACGGGCATCGAAACCCGGATTATATCATCTAGCCATTAACTGGTCATCTTCTTAACAAACAACAAGAATTGGTTAACATTACATTAAAACTTGAACAGTTAAATAATACATTTTTATCTGGTCATTTTATCAGCACTACCTGATTATAACCAATGGTACTAATGTTGGCTACTTTATCACGAGATATCTGTAACCAAAAGTTCAAATTTCACAGTAACTCAAGGCATGCTAATTTGCTAATCTATATATACCCTTCAGCTTCTTGAGACAATTTAATTAAAATTTTTCTTTCTTTAGGCTATCCCAATAGTACAGATAATACAATACCTGAAGGCATGCTAATTTGCTGGCCTCCATGCTTCAACAATTTGAGACGATTCTTCTTAAACTTTCCTTTCCTTTTTTTAGGAGTCGGTCTCCCCTGCTGTTGTTGAATGAAGATGATATTAAGCTCTCTTTCCAAAACATAAAACTCTCTTTCAGCAAGTTCCTGTTCCCGTTTCTTCAACATTTCTTCCTGGATCTTTTGTTGGATGATGGCTTTACTTAGTTCTTCTTCTCTGCAACGTAGTTCCTACACAACAAAGGTCAATATATAAATATCACATACATTCAGTGAATATAGATAAACAACCAAATACCACACAGATTTATTCTAGCTGAATATTTTCATAAAAATTCAACTCAAACATACAATTTTAATGGAAAAATGTTTTTTCAAAATGTGCTTACAAATTTAAATTCTCATGAATACCTACTTCACCTAGCATTTTTTGCTTTAACAGAAAATATATATATATTCAGACTCTAATTTCAACTTAATATTGACATAATACAACCATAAAATTACAAAGATTTTAAGCCATAGAAACGTTTGTGATCTATACATTCCAATAGTTCTTTAACTTCAGAATACTTACTTCTTTTCTGCTCTTTTTTTTCACACTTATACCAGTTAAAAATCAATCCATTTACAGCCACAAGTTAAAGTTGTTAAACACAACATGCTGTGGCCAAGTTAATGTTGTTTCTTTAAATTGCTGTGACCAATACATTCTCATAGTTCTTTAACTTCAGAATACTTGCTTCTTTTCTACTCTTTTTTTTCACATTTATACCAGTTAAAAATCAATCCATTTACAGCCACAAGTTAAAGTTGTTAAACACAAGACTATGGCCAAGTTAATGTTGTTTCTTTAAATTGTTGTACCTGTAGAGTATTGCTTAGTTTCACTTCATTTACTAAAATGTTTTCAAGACCATGGAGATAACTACTACTACAAACAGTGACATGTATGAGCCATCTTTTATTTTTTAACACAACTTTTTCTCACCTTATCACGACATCTCAGTTCATGGAACATTTCACCAATTTCATGTTTCCAGTCCTCCTGTAAGGTGTGGAATGATTCCTGAGGTGTGCTCATGAAGGGTGAGTGAGCAATGATTTCTAAGTCAGTAAGGAGGTTGACAAAAGTTGGCCGGCTGTGAGGATCAGTATTCCAGCATTCTGCATGATATATTAGAGATTTATCTTTATTCATCATTACAAACTGGAGAAAAACTAATACGTCTTAAACACAAGTTGAACTTATAATAATGGTCAAGCACAAGAGGATTTTAAAGTTTGTTTGTTTGTTTTGAATTTTGTGCAAAGCTACACGAGGGCTATCTGCACTAACCATCACTAACTTAGCAGTGCTAGACTAGAGAGAATGCAGACAGTCAACACCGCCCACTGCCAAACTCTTGGGCCACTCTATTACCAACAAATAGTGGGATTGACCGTCACATTATAATATCTCCACGGCTGTAAGGGCGAGCACGTTTGGTGGGATGGGGATTCGAACCCGCGACCTGCAGATTGCGAGTCGAGCTCCTTAACCACCCGACCATGATTTTAAAGATCTGTTTGAAATACATTAGTGAGTATACTGCATAATAAAGCAGACTAGTAAAAATAATGAATGTATATACTATTCAAAGCTATAGAACTGAACTAAAAGGTGAGCTCAAGTGTCACTAAAACATCTGTTTATAGGAAAAGCTAAGATCATCATTACAGAATAAGATTGAAACCATTACCAGATCCTCATTCTTTTTAAATGTAAATTATCCAACAGAAGATCATATTTCTAAAATTTTTCTTCATAGTAATTACCACATGGGATTTAATTTAATTTTATTAATTATATTATATTCGTATTTTTGTTTAGAACATTAGTGAAGTCCAATATTCAATGTTATTACTAGATGGCAGCACATGAATATAATTCTTGTAATACTTAAATATGGATTTTATATAAATACTAGTTCACTCTGCTTGGAATGATATAAACAAAAATTTACAAAACTACAAACAGAAAACTGTGTCTTACTTATAAAAACTTGTATTACCTTTCAAGATTCTTGAAAAAGGAGAAGGACAAGTAGAAGGAATTGGTAAGGTCAGTTTTTGAACACCCACACCATAGGCAACAGCAAAGGTGTCAAAACCCTTGTAGGGTGTTTCTCCAGTTAGCAGTTCCCATAGCAGCACACCATAACTGTAATCATGACAATGCTGCTTAATAGTTCCCACAGTAATATAACCTAACTGTAATATAACATCAGTTAATGGTTTTCAGAGTAATAACAGAGTAATGAAAATAAGGAAATAACTATAGAAACAGTGAATAAAATGAGTATAAATTGTAAACATTAAGGAATCATTCTCCTCCTACCATACAAAACAGAACATAGTCAGGTGCTGATAGTTTTATATGAGTGGCTGTCATCCAACCAATCAAATAGTGCCAAATTAGCATAATGCTTTTCACTTAACACGCACAGGGTCAATGCAATAGATGGACCCTGTATTGGAAAAGGAATGTTAACTATAATTCTGAATTTGATATGTGTATCTACATGAAATGTGACAAGCCTTTAGTACAATGTACAAGTCTCTTGTCACAAAAAATCAGATTTGTTACAAAAGTATCTGTACTCAAGATATGTCTGTGAATTGATGATGTCAGTCTGACTCAGATAAGTCAAAGTGCAAGGTGAGGTTCATGTGAAAAACAAAAATCCTGTTGTCCATCATACAGTTTGTATAACCTCTAGAACTTCTGAAATGTATATCTACAGTTATTTCATTCTGTACACTGTATCTGGTGTTTATTATCCTCTACTAGTAGCTGTCACTAAATAAGCAATGTAGTGTCATATGAATAACTGATAACTCTTGACATCAAATACAATACTATATCCATTGTCACTCTTAGAAGGTCATAACATGCAAATCTTTGTACACAGAGTTAAAACTATGGGCAATCATACTCATTCCCAGCAGTACTATAATAACTCTTAGTATGCTACCAAGTTTTTGGAGTGAGAGTAATGGCATGACTACAAAAGATGGGCCTCCCCACATAAAAAGTAATTGTGCCCCCTACAGTTATTTCCCTTATTGGCAATTCCTAAGTTTATCAGGTCCTTCAGGGCCCCTTTACTAAATAACGTGATAACTAAATAACCATTACTAAATAACGTGATGGTGAGAGGAAGTAAGGGGGGGGGGGGGGTACAGTACTGTCTCTGTCTGCTTTCAGTTGAAAAGTTTGATATACTGTTTTTAATTGCATTTGATAAATGAAATCTTAACTTAGTTTAAAAAATCTCTAGTTCATTAAGAACTGCGATACAAATTAACAACAAATATATGCATACTGTCAAAATTCTAGGCTTCATTTACCAGTATGCAAAGCATCAGAAACAATAAATACAAACTATGATATGTAACAACAGATTTTATATCGTTTTATAATAGACTGAGCAGTAGAGAACTTGGCTCTTTTTTACTGGATCTACGCAATCTTGTTTATATAAAAAACTATTATCTTTGTGGAACCTATATTATATCAAAAAGGCCAGGCCTATAACATGACAGTGTTAAACTTATAACAAGGGGGAAGGTCCTATGTCAGCGGTTTGAAACTGATACTGCATTGAGAGCTT
>NW_013669561.1:60961-74386 GCF_000517525.1 Limulus polyphemus | reverse complement strand
TTTTAATGGCAAATAAAATTATCTTTCAAGCGATAACTCATTCGATGTTGTAGCTATTATTGTTACGTCAGAATGTTTGTGCAACTTACAAGGGTAGGTAGGTAGTCAGATATATTTTCTTTGATAACTGAAAAATATCAGACAAATAGTTCTTTGACGATACACAATTGTTTACGAGTTCAAAACACGAACATTAACAACAACAACAACAATAAAACTAACTAAACACGTTTTTTTTTTGTTTAATTATATGATATTATCTATAAACTTGTTTCGTTGCAGAGGTCAATGTTGTTGAGATTTCTGAACTGTATCGACTAAACGACCAAGCGAATGGTTAGCCAGACTCAGACGTTAAAAAAATTAAAACGACGCCTGGGAGAGAGTATTTAACTTAGAAAACCTTGCCTTGGGCCAGGACTCTGACTTTGAATTTCAGTGCTCAATGAAATTTTACAACAACACGTGCACATCATTTTACTTTGTTGTTTCTTTGAACACTTATCTCACTCAGGTGAATCTATCAATGTACTTATAAATTAATTGTAAATGGCCAATAATGGTTGCAATTAACAACTCGAATCCAGTTTGCTCAAACTTCACATCGGACAACAATGATAACAGCTTTGATCATGCTGAAGGCTATTGTGCTCGCGCGCGCGCACACACATAGTGCTCTAGTTGTATTTAACGAAACAATGTAAACTGAGACATAATAACGGAAAACGTTTTTACCTCAATGTTCACAATATACACAGACTAAAAAGTCACCTATTATATTCCAATACTATTCAGGAGTGTGGAAACATCAAGGGTTTATATACAGCAAATATAGATATATTTTTCTGGGGTTGGTGTGGATTCCAATATTTTAAATCACTATTCACATCTATTCCTTCAACCAACAGAAACAAATGTACAAACCCTAATCTTGCAGTTAACATACGCACAATTATCAAACGAAATGGGATTTTTCTTTATCTTGTTACTATTACGTGTTGGAATTTTATGTGCCATGAACAAATCGTAGGTGCAGAAAAGCCTTTCGTGACATCACTGTTTCTATACACATACATACATACACACACACACATATATGTATGTGTGTGTGTGTATGGGTAGTTAGATATATTTTTTTGCATAACTGAAAAATATCAGACAAATAGTTCTTTGACACAACAATTGTTTACGAGTTCGAAACACGAACATTAACAACAACAGCAACGATAAAACTAAGTAAACACTTTCTTTTTTAATTATGTGATCTTATCTATAAACTTGTTTCGTTGCAGAGGTCAATGTTGTGTGTCTGTGTGTGTGTGTACGGAGAGAGAGAGAGTTCCCCTTGTTCTTCATAGTGCTTGGCGGCTATCTTATGCAGGTTAGAGACGAGGTTGGCTTTGTCGAACACGTTACCTTTCGGCACGAGATTGGTGATTTTTATAACCCTTAACTAAAAGCACCTCGGAACCTTGACTAGGGCAGGCAACAAGCAACAGTCCCGGGAGTTGTACTTAGTTTATTACGATGTGAAACGAGTTTGTTAGGGCTGTCAAAGTGGAAAGCCAACTCATGTGATGCAACAAACACGCACGTTTTCTTGGGTAGACTGTAAAATTTCAGATTCGAGCCATACAGAGCAGTAAATAAACAACAGCTTAACACACACGCAAAAACATGTTTACGTGTTTAAATGTAAAATAATTGTCAATGGATGAACAGACTGTCATATAGATAGATTTTGTAGAAATAAAACTCACGGTAAGTAATTATAAATCATATATTAAAAAAAATAGTAGTAGCTAGGACAAATAAATCATAAAATTAACACTTTTTCTTTCTTCTACGTACAGCAGAAGGAAGAATTATTAATTTTATGAACATCAGGATTTCTGTATTAAAAGCTATATGATAAAAATGTAAGAAAAGCAGAGTTCGCGAGCTAATCAGAGAAAAGCGCTGACCCATGGAAATCGTCTATTATCGGCAATTTGAGACATTTACAAAGCGCGGTATGACATTAAGCATATCCTAGACAACTAAATACTCAAGCAGCGTTCTTCTTTTGTAAAACCGCAATCAGATCATAATTCAGAACATAAGATTCCGTTTTCGTCTTACAACACTTGCTTTCTAGGGCTAATTGTCACCCTGCATAATAAGGTAGAAGCGTGCTTTCTTTGCTGCAAGATGAAGCGGCTTGGGAAGTAGTTGCTACATCTGTTCAGATTGATTTTTTGGACTTTAAATTAAACAGACTTCTACAGCAAGGATATATTCTGTTTTACCTTAATCTTTCACTGGTGTTTTTTTTTTCTTCTTCTTCTTTTCCGTTTTCCTTTATTTACATTGAATGGGAGTATATGTTTAGCGTTGGTCTCAACTTTCACTGTTGAGCACGTTTGCATGTACGTTTTACAGATGTACACACCACGTGTATCTTTTCATGCACGTGCGCGCACACGTATGCATCGAATGTTATATTTTGTTTGCATACTGTTAATTTATGGTAAGCCTAAAGTTTCTCATTAAAATCATTTTCATTACTAAACTAATTAGTAATGCTAAATAACGCATATTTTAGGCTAGCAAGTATATAACACTGTCATAAACTAATATATATATATATATTTTTTTTAATTAGACGTTTGTATTGTTACTTCGCCAGAGTGAGTGTTGATTTCACCTATCTCTACTTTTTCGACGAAACACAAACTCAATAGACTCGTTCACTCAATGATCAACCAACAACTTTTTACTGTAGAGTAACTTGCGTTTTTATATCTCTCAAATAGTTTTCTAAACTAAGAACATTATAGACGTTAGGCCACGCGCTCATGATTTGACATTAACCTATCCTCCCGTGAAACAAGTCTAAAATTCTAAACTAAAAAAGAATAACTTAGCCTACAACTGTGGTTCTCAAACTTTGTATACCGCACACCCTTTTCAACATCCGGCCACCTCACAATTGTTTATAGTCTGACATGTGAGTGCTGACTGCATTGATTTTAGTATAAATGCGTTATTTAATACAGTTAATAATTTTGTTGTAATTTTTTGTCTGAACTTCTCATGGACCTCAAGGATTGCCCCCCCCCCCCGACGGGGCTCCTCCCATTTTGAGAGCCACTGGCTAAAACATTGCAGAAGAACTTGTATAACAAACACGAGTGCACATAAGGGATCTTTTTTTATATAAAACTAACATTAGCTATTGTAATAAAATAATATGGTGAATATAGTGTGGTTGAAATACTGGTACAATACCTTCTTCCAACTCTTGAAAATCCCTAAGAGTCCAAGTAAAAAAAAAAAAAAGCGGCGTTTAAAAATATAATAGGCCTGATACTAATGCCTCACGACAGCTTACAAAAAGTGTTCACACCTTAACAATTGTTGTTTCAAACTTAGCTTTCGAAATAATCATTTGTCATTATACAACTAAATTTACCTTATACTATCGGTTTGAATGTTACATGTCTTACTGTATAGAGACTTACAAATTATTTCACATTCTCTTTCTAGCAAAGGATGACTTTCTGTGCCTTATAATATATAATATTTTCCTCAAACCACATCTTATGTGACTGGAGACTGTTATTCTGAAATCTCCTGAAACCTTAGCGATACCCTGTCCCCATCCACTACGTCTAAAAGAAGCACTATAAAGAATAAGTCATAAAGTGCATATTTTAGCCCAACTCTGTTCAAACGATTACGAAGGTAATGCCGGAGAAACTGAACATTATTGTTATGTCTATTTATTGATGTAGAGAGCTTGACAGAATGTCAAATGTTGACGTTAGCGTCAATCATAAAGAATTTACGGAGTTCCAAGAAAAGATTTATCTAGAACAAGAATTTTGCCCAACACACATCGGAGTTTTGTCTGTGTATACACATGTACGTGCGTCCTCGAGTGGCCATCGAACTTCCTGAACCGACGAATTCCTACAGCCACCGTACAGGTGATCAAGGACATGCATAGTGACGTCACATGCACGTGCATTCTACAGATACACACGGTACCACTTTTCCTAGGAATCAAGGGTGATATCGAGCCGGTCTTTTGAGGTGTTACCGAATGGATATTGAACAATGTTGTGTTCTATACACGCAAACAAACATGAAACAATGCTGCGTTGTGTACACGTAAACAAATATGAAACAATGCTTCGTTATGTACGCGTAAACTAACATGAAACAATGCTTCGTTATGTACGCGTAAACTAACATGAAACAATGCTTCGTTATGTACGCGTAAACAAACATGAAATAATGCTTCGTTATGTACACGTAAATAAACTTTTTAATCAACTGATAACACAAGCTTGCGATGGTTTTATTGTCTTGAAATTTTTATATGTTCCACAATAATTCCTGTACGCAGAATCCGAAAATGATATCCATTTTTCTCCATCGCGTACAGAATTTTCACAAAACGTCATAACGCAATACATACAACACGTAATTTAGAGACTACAAGACGTAATTTCACAAACACAAAAAAATCAGGATGAATGAGGATGCACATTCGTTTGATATCAATGTTCTTCCCTTTTCTTCAGTTTGTTTGTATTCTTATCAAACATAATAATAATAATAAATGTTCCATGTGGGAAACGAAATAATAATTTGATCTAAGTAAGAGTTTTCTCCGATTTATAAAAAATTCTTACGTGATAGAAAAAAATAATAATATTATTTTCGAAATCTACGTAGCTGAATTATGGAAAATTCGTTATCAAAACCAAAACAACTTTTATGAAGTTTAAATTAGCAGGCCTGTGTAATGGAAAGATTTTACCAGGAATTATCTAGAGGGAACGCTTTATTCTAAAAGTGAAATACTTTCTATCATTTACAAGCGTTCAAAACTCTAAGTTAATATCTGGGTTGTACCTACCTCAGGGATAGAACTTTGTATTTTAGCTTCATAAGCCTTCAAGCCTACTCCTGAGCCACAGTTGCTGGGTTAGTGAGAGCGTCTCTTACTGCAGACATTTTTATATAATAATCGCCACGTTCACCACACAATATTTAACTAATATCACGAAGATAATGGAATACATTTTTTTTCCAAAGGTTCATTAAAAGATTGTGTGTGAATTTTCTTTTTCTCACGTTACACATATACCGCTTATATTGAGATCAGACTTCTACAATATAGTGTTAAAAAACAAAGAGACGTTTATCTGGAACTTATGTTTAGTAACAGCAAAATGTCATAAATGTAACAAACACTTTAAGGAATCCCAGATAACTGATATTAAAAGGTGCACAACATTTTTTTCCTTTCAAGTAATTCTTTTCTAAAATTAGCTAACATTTTCTCAAGGGATTAATGTAAAATATATGTCAAAACCATAACATTCAAGATACTTTTTATGTACCTAAAATATACATCACCCTGACATATATCAACTTGACTTGGTTTGTATTCTGATAAAAATGTACATGAGTTATTATTATTATAAACCATCATTTGAACTTATTTCTGGCAAAACAACTGTTAAAAACTCTACAGAATGCATTACATTCTAATATAAACTTTATTTTGTGTCTTAAAAAATGGTTTAATCCTACATGGAATATTTTACATAGATATACTTGATAATACTCCAATATAAACTTATGTATTCCAGAACTGTTTAATCCTACATGGAATATTTTACATAGATATACCTGATAATATTCCAATATAAACTTATGTATTCCAGAACTGTATTAATCCTACATGGAATATTTTACATAGATATACTTGATAATATTCAATATAAACTTATGTATTCCAGAACTGTATAATCCTACATGGAATGTATTACATGGTATACCTAGCATCAAAACCTCAGTTAATGAGTAACAAATGTTAAGATACAATTTTACTTAAATTACCTATAAATACAAAATTTAGAAATTGAATGAAGTAACAGAGATAACCCCACTGATATATTTTGATGCATTATAAGTTTTTAGCATTTCTAAAAAGTTCAAGTATATCATTAAGTGACTTGTTTCATATAATACAGTTTCAGTATTTCCTGGGTAATGAAGGCCATATAACATGTGGTTGATTACACTGGAGTGTACATTTCAAATATGCTCATTCATTATAACCTCCTTTAATATGGAGGTTGCAAAAAGAATTGCCACACCCACTAGGAACTAGAGTAATTAATCTCACCATGTATGAAGTTATCCGATACACACCTGTGTCTATAGATATTTTAACAGAAGATTTATTATAGACTCAACAGGTACTTAAAATACAAAAAAAAAACCTGTTGGATGTCAGACCAGTGACAAGGTTTAAAATAATATAATCAAGTGGTCCATAAATCCATGTAAACATGCATCCGTAAGTCCCTGTATTTTTATACAGACACACACACTTTGTTCTATAAACCGAGCAAAACTGGTTAGGCATAAAAAAAACCACAAAAAAAAAACAACAACTAATGCTATGAAAATGTTTTTGAAGAGTAGCAACATAAAAGTTGGACAAGTACAAAGCATAAAAAAACCCACAAAAAAAAAAAACAACAACTAACACTAATGCTATGAAAATGTTTTTGAAGAGTAGCAACATAAAAGTTGGACAAGTACAAACACTGAGTGTATCAATCACTTGGCAACACATATTCGGCATGTACAGTACTACAATCATTGTGTTCATGATTACATTCTTCTCTGTAAAATCTGAGTATTGTTTTCCACTACAGCACCTGCAGTAATATTTTAGGGAAAAAGGCACCATAGGACATACAAGAGCCAGTGACAGATTGGACAATAGGTTTATGACAAAAAGTATGTACTATTTGTGAAACAGAAGAAAAAATAAAAAAACCCAAGTACAAATAAATTCATTAATACTCTGCAGTTTTGCACTATAAACCATCTGTATATTTCTATAGTATACAAAGTCAGTTTTAACTGAACAATGATTTATTGTACACAATATTAAAAATGAATTTTAATCTCATATGTGTACATTCAACAAAACCTTCAAAAATGATAATGGCACGCAAATGGTCACTGAGTAAAAAAAATACACATATCTATTTGAAGTTTGTAAGCAGTAAGGTAATTTCGAAAAAAAAAAGGTTTTTTACTTCTAATTTTTAGGCCTAGTTTACAAGAAATATTCTTTCAGTGTAATTCTGAAAATTCAACACAACATGAATAACTAAGTACACTGATGTGAATTTATAAAGCAGAACACATTATCCAATAAAAAATTATATCACCATATATTATTATTAAAACCTAAAGTCAAGGTTCTTGTTACCACTAGTGACATATCAATGTTCAAGATGAAAGGTTCCTTCATAGTCTTGTTATCAATAATATGTTTAGTATGGCTTACAAAAACAAACACAAATAACTGCCAACAAATACTATCTTGTTGTATACACCCTATATTGTACAAATACAGATGTGAAGAACATATGCTTTGTTCTTAACTAGCAGTTTTTATGTAGATGTACTACTCTGTTAATCTACTAGCTACAACAAACCTTACTGTATGTACTCTGTTAATCTACTAGCTACAACAAACCTTATTGTATGTACTCTATTAATCTTCTAGCTACAACAAACCTTATTGTATGTACTCTGTTAATCTTCTAGCTACAACAAACCTTACTGTATGTACTCTGTTAATCTACTAGCCACAACAAACCTTACTGTATGTACTCTGTTAATCTACTAGCTACAACAAACCTTACTGTAGGTACTCTGTTAATCTACTAGGTACAACAAACCTTACTGTAGGTACTCTGTTAATCTACTAGCTTCAACAAACCTTACTGTAGGTACTCTGTTAATCTACTAGCCACAACAAACCTTACAGTAGGTACTCTGTTAATCTACTAGCTTCAACAAACCTTACTGTAGGTACTCTGTTAATCTACTAGCCACAACAAACCTTACTGTAATTACTCTGTTAATCTACTAGCCACAACAAACCTTACTGTAATTACTCTGTTAATCTACTAGCCTCAACAAACCTTACTGTAATTACTCTGTTAATCTACTAGCCTCAACAAACCTTACTGTAATTACTCTGTTAATCTACTAGCCACAACAAACCTTACTGTAATTACTCTGTTAATCTACTAGCCACAACAAACCTTACTGTAAGTGCTCTGTTAATATACTAGCCATAACAAACCTTACTGTAATTACTCTGTTAATCTACTAGCCACAACAAACCTTACTGTAATTACTCTGTTAATCTACTAGCCACAACAAACCTTACTGTAATTACTCCGTTAATCTACTAGCCAAAACAAACCTTACAGTAATTACTCTGTTAATCTACTAGCCAAAACAAACCTTACAGTAATTACTCTGTTAATATACTAGCCATAACAAACCTTACTGTAATTACTCTGTTAATCTACTAGCTACAACAAACCTTACTATAATTACTCTGTTAATCTACTAGCCACAACAAACCTTACTGTAGGTACTCTGTTAATCTACTAGTCAAAACAAACCTTACAGTAATTACTCTGTTAATATACTAGCCATAACAAACCTTACTGTAATTACTCTGTTAATATACTAGCCATAACAAACCTTACTGTAATTACTCTGTTAATCTACTAGCTACAACAAACCTTACTATAATTACTCCATTAATCTACTAGCCACAACAAACCTTACTGTAATTACTCTGTTAATCTATTAGCCATAACAAACCTTACTGTAATTACTCTGTTAATCTCCAACCATAACAAACCTTACTGTAATTACTCTGTTAATCTAAGTCAGCTTGCCAGCTACAACACTCAGAGTTCTACTATATGGCCAACCTGCGCCCCCATTTGTTAATCAAAATAATAACAACCACAATAATGCTAAACATCCCGACAACATTCGTTTATCAACCCAGTTGAAAGTTATTCACCACAATGACAGTATTCAAGTACAACAGATTTGGTGACTATTTGTATTTAATCAATACTTTTCAACATTATGTTTCTAACATACAGATTTCAACTGTCCAGAGTGCAATGTATGGCATCTTTTATTGTGCTACCAAAATATACTGTTAGTTCATCAGGGTCTGATCCAGGAGTTTATTTAGAGGGGTTGGCTACATGATGGGGTTTTGGTTAAAATTTTAAACTATAGAAACTGGATGATTCCAAAAATTATTCGTATAGTTGGGGATTGGGATGCGTAGCATATTTTAGACCATTCCTTTTTGTTTAGTGGCTTTATTTCTCCTTCATTTCTTTTTTTTACATGCTCAAGAAAAGTGGGTTGGCTATCCACTCCTCCTGAACCAGCTTTTCTTTAATGTACTTAACTGCAAGCTGTACCGAATTGATCTTTCTTAGGAATGAAATAGCCAGTATAAGAAATATTCTTGATAGTATTAAACATTCAACAGTATGTTGTGTTTTTTTGTACAAATGTTTTTACTATAGTTTCTACATCAGTCTTGAAACCTGAGCTTTTCCATAATTTCTGTCAACTCTCACTTGTCCTTAGTCTAATTTGGTTTGCTATTCAGTATTGTCAATGTGAAAGAAAGAGATAAGCAAGTAAATACAGACGAAGGTGAGTGAATGTATGTATCTACACACCCACATTCAATTGTTAAAACTCCTTATGAAGGTCTATTTGAAGCTGGTTTTCTTTTGTGTGAATAATTACATTTAAATAGATACATTTTATTTCAAGAATTTGTGGTTTCAGAGATAAGCATACAAAGGATGGAAATCAGCTTGCTGTGTAACAATAGCTCAGTACTAATCTAATAAGGCTTAACAATTAGGTAATTGTTATTGTTAGCCCAATCAGTTTTTATTAATGTACCATAAGGATGAGCAGAGTTCAATATCCCACAGTTCTCTCATAAGTTGTACGTTCTGAATCTAGCTAGATAGATACCTACATACATAGTTTAACAAAATGATGTAAGTGGCTTATTGAAACCTAACAAACTATAGGTTCAACTTACCTCCAAACATCACTAGCTTTAGAGTATGTTGAAGACTTGATGACTTCTGGTGCCATCCAAGCATAGGTTCCAGCTGCCGACATTCTCGTGGTTTTGTACAATTCTCTAGCTAGTCCAAAGTCTGTGATTTTCAAGGTTTTTTGCTTTAAATCACCAATATCCAATGGTTCACTCAACAGCACTAGGATAAAATGGAAGAAATACAGCTATAATTATTAAGCAAAATAAAAGAACATTTTAAAGACAAAGTTTGATAACAACACATAATTTATGTCATTTCAAACCACATTTTAAGAATACTTGCTGTTGGACAGTACACCAATCAAAAAGTAAAACAGAGTAACTTTCAACCTCCTAAAAACCATCAATTACAGATAGAAACTATAATACACTTCCAATTCTGAATAAGTTTATTAATAAACAACAAAAGAGTAAATGGACCAAACTGTCACAAGTCTCAACAATTTTGAAACATCCATGTGTCCTCTTCAGTCTCACACTGTCTTCAGGAAACTGAAGAGGACATACGGCTGTGTCAAAACTAGTTTTTCCAATATCGAGAGTTGTGACAGTTTTATATGTAGTTTTTTTTCTTTAGCTGCTACACACAATATTGTGTTATTTTATGAAGCTTATTAATACTATTCACGTTTTAAACAACTGTGTATCTTGCACAGGATTTGAAGTATGATTTTTAAGAAATATCATAGCCTTCAAAAATTATTATGTAATAGTTCAGCACAGTAGATTAATGTATGGAAATAGCTTACTATAACAACTTTTATACAAGAAAGGAAATTGATACCTTTTTTAGTTACTTATCAATTTTACAAACAATATTTAGTTTTAATAATTATACTTTATATATAGAAATAGAATATGATAAATAATAATAATTAAATTCTGTAACCAAACACCAATGAGTTTCCCACTTATTTTACATTACACTATTCTGATATGGCATAATTATGTAAACACATGGAATCCACTTGACATGTTACTTTTATCTGTTAGGCAATGTACAAAGCAGACAATGAGTGTTTGAGTTGGCTTTGTATTATAATATAGCAAACTGATAAGGTATAGTGTACAGAGGTGAAAGTTGTTTCACATGATTCTGTTTTGCAATACACTAGATGATTCCGTTTTCTGATATTCACGTGACTTTATATATTTTACACTAAACCAACATGCCTCAAATAGTTGCAACATTAATATCATCAAGTGTACTGTCAGTTACATTTATATACATCATTCAACTGCACCAATCCCACCCAGATACTACTAATGTTACCCTGTGTATTATTAACAAAAATCTTATCACCTACTTATTTTGTGACCCCAATGTAACATGTAATTCTAGTCCATGCCATCTTACAACAAACCAATCACTTTTCACTTTAAACAGGTGGTCAGTATTTCCATTTCTGGAACTCCGACAAATACTTCAAATACTACGATGTTTTTATTACTTGGTCACGTGCTGTTCTAAAAGTCCCCTTTGTAAAGGAATTTGATAATTGAGGGTTTACCTTGGTCATTATAAAGAAAAATAACTTAGGCAACTAAGTGTGACAACTCCCTTTTGTTATGTAAACAGCCAACTTACGAAGCATGCAACAGTTAACGCAGCACGTGATACAACGCGCTAAACAAGCCCGTTCTACGTATACAAGGTTATTTATACACGTGCTCAGGTCAGTAAGATGACCCCCATTCCTCACCCTCCCCGAAGCAATAACGTGTTTTACACTAGGTACACTGCGGGACATTACAACAACGTGTTTTACACTAGTTACACTGCGGGACATTACAACAACGTGTTTTACACTAGTTACACTGCGGGACATTACAACAACGTGTTTTACACTAATTACACTGCGGGACATTACAACAACGTGTTTTACACTAGTAACACTGCGGGACATTACAACAACGTGTTTTACACTAGTTACACTGCGGGACATTACAATAACGTGTTTTACACTAGTTACACTGCGGGACCATTACAACAACGTGTTTTACACTACTTACACTGCGGGACATTACAACAACGTGTTTTACACTAGTTACACTGCGGAACATTACAATAACGTGTTTTACACTAGTTACACTGCGGGACATAACAATAACGTGTTTTACACTAGTTACACTACGGGACATTACAATAACGTGTTTTACACTAGTTACACTACGGGACATTACAATTTCAGTTCCGGATGTTATGCATTTTCTTCTTGTCCTTCTCAATCAGTGTTTCTCTGAAGGATTAAACATCGTTTTACACTAGTTACACTGCGGAACATTACAATAACGTGTTTTACACTAGTTACACTACGGGACATTACAATAACGTGTTTTACACTAGTTACACTACGGGACATTACAATAACGTGTTTTACACTAGTTACACTACGGGACATTACAATTTCAGTTCCGGATGTTATGCATTTTCTTCTTGTCCTTCTCAATCAGTGTTTCTCTGAAGGATTAGACATCGTTTTTTGATATCCCATCTAGTTATTTACTGTTTGTTAAAGAGCTGGTTTAACAATTATTAAGGTGTTTTTTATTGAGATGTCTTATTAATATCGTTAATTAACACATTCCTCGAACTTTGAAGGATCACCAGAGGTCGCTGATATTTGGTTCTAAGCCAAAATTTACAACAAAGAAATAATATTTTACTTGAAATGTTCAAGAATTTTACCTAGGATTATCAACTCTCCTTTGACCAATCAAATGTGCCCAGTAAATCAAACAGACGTTAACCCTTTCAACTGCGGCTGACATCACTATGATGCAAGTATTTTAAATGGCCCGCCGCAAAAATGCGCGAATCTTTGCGCATGTGGTGGTAGACAGATTTACACAAGCGCAAACGAAGGGTCAATAAAACAAAAATAATTTTGGTCACAGGTAAAGAGTTGAGTAGGCGGACAGATAGGTTATTTGTTTGTCAACATAATTAAGAAATGAGTTCGACGGATAACAACCATTATATTGCTTTTTCTGTCAAAAACGGATTCACTTATGTATCTAAAACTGTACAAAACCTCAAAATAAAACTGAAACAATGCTTGTGAAAATTTTATATAAACTGACGTTGAAAATGAAAAAAACTTTTTTTTTATTTCCAGCTTCCCAGTAACAGTTCAAAATACTGCACAGCATTATTAGAAAGTTATAACAGTTTGTAATCACGAAACACCTAGGGATTTTCAATCTGTGGTACACGACACAATTAATCACAAAATTTGTAATAAACCTTATCTGAGCTTTCCACGTACATATACATACTACTCTCCTCACTTATAGACTCACCCTCTACTTACATAGACTCGCCAGTATTTTCACTTACAAACACACCCTCTACTTTCATAGACTCGCCAGTATTTTCACTTACAAACACACCCTCTACTTTCATAGACTCGCCAGTATTTTCT
>NW_013669561.1:43757-60423 GCF_000517525.1 Limulus polyphemus | reverse complement strand
ACTGATGGTGCGTGGAGCTAATGTCGGTGGTACACGACACAATTATAAAAAAAATACATAAATTTGTAATAAACCTTATCAGAGCTTTCCACGTACATATACATACTACTCTCCTCACTTACAAACACACCCTCTACTTTCATAGACTCGCCAGTATTTTCACTTACAAACACACCCTCTACTTTCATAGACTCGCCAGTATTTTCTTCCCTACAAACCCACCCTCTACTTTCATAGACTCACCAGTATTTTCACTTACAAACACACCCTCTACTTAACATAGACTCGCCAGTATTTTCACTTACAAACACACCCTCTACTTACATAGACTCGCCAGTATTTTCACTTACAAACACACCCTTTACTTTCATAGACTCACCAGTATTTTCTTCCCTTAAAATTGACAAACATCGTACCACATATTCTTTAATCGTGCCAGAAAAAACAATCGCATCCTTCGCATTAATAGGTAAGTGTTTAAAATATTACTTTTCGTTACTATGTTTTTTAAAATTAGGCCTGGGTTTGTAACTTTAAAAAAATAAACAAAAAGTGGTACGAGAGCCTGAAACGTTTGAGAACCACTGATATAGATAACACACGGCAACCAACAACAATACACCATAACCGTTTTCATCAATAAAAAGACTACATCATGACTGAAGCCACTAACAAGACACAACAATGAAATCCTTAACAGTAAAGCATGTTACCATTTGACCCCCTCAGTATTTCATTACAAACTAAAGGTACTGTAATTCTCCACTTGCTATTAACATACGACAGCTCTGTTATCCAGTACAACTAGGTTTTACAAACCATGATATAAACGTACGTTCGGACTGAGTAAGGGTGGTCAAGGATCCACTGATTTACGTGCCGGACTGTGGAACTTCAGTTCCGTCATGTTACCGAGTGTGCGTTAAAGGAATAACGGTCAGATTCCACTATTTAGTCTGACAAGAGTTAATCGTGGGTAGTTTTAAATAGGTGTCTTTCTACTAGTAGTCTATCACTTCAAAATTGGGCACGGCTAACGCACATGGCCTTCGCGAAGCTTTGCGCGAAATCCAAGAATGAAGAGTAGAGAAAACCATTTATACAGTTTATACAGTTCATTTATTCATATTCAGCACCAGGTGTAAAGAAAATATTCTGGCTCAACTTTAGACGTACAACGCCCTCAGTGAATTATAACAACTATAACACATTAAGTTGTGGGTATTTCTGAACAAGTTACGTAATAATTATAACTAAAATTTAATACGAATATTTCCAACTAAACGAAATTTGCTCTAAAGTTCAAAATAGTTTTTTCTTCTTCTTGGTGGTATTCCAACAATGTAACAATCCAAACAAATAATAATTTACGCGATGACACGATATCTCAATAAAAATTACTTTTCTAGGTTAAAAATTTTGGATAAAATTGTTTCAATTAAGTATTTTACGTGACGATACAACCAGTTTGAAGTTTTCGTAAAGTGACCTTTAAATCTAATTATACCCATTTTCTATTCCAGCTTTCCAATTAGTCCTAATCGTTAGTTCTAAATTCAACAAACTTTGTTACAAACATCACGTGTACATGCAAATAGGTCACCATGGTTACCATCTCTCATTCTGCTCTGAGGATACACAGTTTTTCTAAGTAAGAACATAAAACAACTAGAGTGGAAGGGGGATGGCAAGACTGGTGAGAACAGAATGCATTACACCCCTATCGGCAACAACGGGAGGTACAAAAAAGACTCGTATATCAATATAAATTAGCCGGTAGGTGTATTTTATAACGAACACCCTTAGGTGGGCCAGTGTGTTATTTGAAATTCAGCCAGGTCCCATGTATGTGTATACGTCTGGAGTTTGCTCCTGCAAAATCTTTCCACACCGAGGAGGCAAACCTGACAAGAAAACGACGTTTTTTTGTTTTTTTTTGTAAAGCCTTAGTTTTCTAAATATGAATAACAATCTATCTAGGGAGCAACACATACAACTGTTAGAAAACATACACAACCGTGAACATACTAGAGTGAGAATTTAGTATGATGCCGTCAATGTTTAGAGGAAGCGTTATAACGCCGTTAGGCAATACAAAACTTCGGGGACCTCACTACTCAATTAAGATAGAGACGGTACCCACGATACAAATCCGTTTTGCACGAGCGCTTATCTAATGATGAACGCACACCTCACTGGCCAGAAGCGAAGTCAGTGAAGCTAGAATTTAATGTAACAACCCTTTACCTGCCTGTTTCCACCAATGTACGTGTAGAGACTCGAGTTTAATTATCCTCGACCACAGCGTACATCGCGTATATTTGCATACACTTTTTTGCTTACAGGCTTGAAGCATAACTGGAGTACAAACGCTGCGGAGATAGAGAGAAAAGAGAAACAAAATAAGGCCTAAGATATATTAAGTTGGGTGAAAAATGACCTGGGTATACTGAGCGCGAGAGAAAATATGGTGATAAGCTAAATTAAGTACTAAAACAAAAACAGATTTGGATGATAAATACGAAGAACAGAACACAGTACACAGAAAGAGCCTAGCGTTAGTACCACTAACAACGCGGAGTGGTTAGGACTAGGCGTGTTTATTGATTACAAATACTGCATACAATTTTAGGGTAAAAGGGATTTACAGTCACCGTATTTTATATCTCCTATTGTATTTAACTCATTGATAGTTATAAACCCTTGCTGGTGGTTATAACAGCATTTTAAGTACATTTTATCAATTACTTATTACAACTGTATTTTTTTAAAACTGAAGAATTTTTGTTCTTGTTTGAAGCCCCCACCTCCCCCAATTTAACTTAAGGGTGGTTTACTAAAGCGGTTTGGTTCGATACTGTTTAAAAGTTCACTAGTTTCTATATTACATTGAGCACAATGGTTATCAACAAAAGTCTAGAATTCAGTGTTTCTCAACCGCCGGGCTCGTCCCGGTAACAGGGGGGGGAGGGGCGAAATGTTACCTGGGCGCGGTAAAATATTCAAAATATCTACGGACGCGCAGTAGCTTTTGGTTGGGAAACACTGATCTAGATAGTGTTTCAGAAATACGTTATATTAGATGTCAGGGATTGGAAAGAAATAATAAAATGAAGTGAAAGTAATGTAACAGATGTTAACAAAACTTAGAGATAGTGTTCTGCTGTTTGGTATTTTAAACCTGAACGGCATCTTATGCGACACATGGCCAACCAATCAGCAGAACCCACCGCCTGTGCGGATATTCTTTATTAAATAACTAAACTGACTCAGTTATAACACTGACACGGAACTTATTCAGTGTAATATTGCGACTCGAACTTTGAACCTTCTGTCCTAGCTAAACTTACTAATTATTAGGCCACGCACAACACCAAAATACAATAGCGGTGAAGTTTTAACCTTCAACTGCGGTTGACATCATATGATGCAAGCATTTTGAATAACCCGCATATTTAACAAGCCGCAAACGAAGGGTTAAACTTGCAAACAATAAATAATTTTTTAGCGTATAAAAAAAGGCCTAGCTAATATAAAACAATGCAATTATAAATTTTTACTGAAAATAAAACGAAATATTTCAAATATCTTAGACTTGCAATCACAAGTGATAGGAGAAGGACGACCGCATCCAGTGCATGATAAAATGACGAGTTCGATGTGAGACAATATATGAATATTTATGAATAAGCAACGTTTTGAAATTAACCATAATAAACAGGAAAATTAATTTATTGAATATACAACAAAAAGAGAGAAAAACAAAGTGAACAGAGTCTGGAGACGCGGGTAAAAACGTCAGTATTGTTACCATTGTACAAGTCTTGATAATGTCTCTTGTCACTCTTATACACGTTCATCTTTCCTCGTTCTTTCTTCGTAAAATTAAGCTTCTGATAATACACGTCGAAGAACAAAATTCGCATAAACCAACAGGATATCAATGAGGTTATTAAAAAATCATTTCGTTTACTTTATGAACAATACTAAACAGCGAAGCCATGGAAAACAACAGATCGAATATATCTGCAGCCTCACGTGATTTGCATTACAAATACTAGTAAACTATCTTTCACCAATCATTACACCGGGTCGCGACTGTAAAGGTCTACATGGCTGCATGCTGGTAACGTAATGTATCATGTAGATAATTAATTTACGTGCTTGTACTGGAGTTTGTAATCTTTAAAAATAGCTATTTTGTGAAACTACACTAGTAATACAAATCATAACTGTCAATGTTATGGCAATATTTTGTTACACTTAATAAACGTTTTGGTATCAAGTCGAAAAGGGAAAATATTTGGTTCCATATCACACACACCACCAAAATTTTAACACTCATGTCGATCGATTGACGAAAACCCTACCTTAAATTATCGATTATTCGTTCGAAGCTTTGAACGGAAAAGACCGTTATTCTGCATGTATAATTCTTTATAATTTAAACAATATTTCTTGTGAAAAAACATACACTTAATGTATGAACATTCCAATAAGACTTCTACAATACGTCACAAACCATCATAGCAATACCTCCAAATATACCCTTAAAGTAGGTTAATAATCATCTTACAGTAACTTCATAATTCACTCACTTATATATATATATATGACCAGAAATATAGCTTCTACAACTATACATTAAATATAGCTCCTACAACTATACATTAAATATAGCTTCTACAACTTTACATTAAATATAGCTCCTACAACTGTACATTAAATATAGCTTCTACAACTGTACATTAGATATAGCTTCTACAACTGTACATTAGATATAGCTTCTACAACTGTACATTAGATATAGCTTCTACAACTATACATTAGATATAGCTTCTACAACTATACATTAAATATAGCTTCTACAACTATACATTAGATATAGCTCCTACAACTATACATTAGATATAGCTCCTACAACTATACATTAGATATAGCTCCTACAACTATACATTAGATATAGCTCCTACAACTATACATTAGATATAGCTTATACAACTATACATTAAATATAGCTCCTACAACTGTACATTAAATATAGCTTCTACAACTGTACATTAAATATAGCTTCTACAACTGTACATTAAATATAGCTTCTACAACTGTACATTAAATATAGCTTCTACAACTATACATTAAATATAGCTTCTACAACTGTACATTAAATATAGCTTCTACAACTATACATTAAATATAGCTTCTACAACTATACATTAAATATAGCTTCTACAACTATACATTAAATATAGCTTCTACAACTGTACATTAAATATAGCTTCTACAACTGTACATTTCCATTTCTTTACACATACAAATTTCACTGGGAAAAAGATGTCCGTAGATGACTGGTTTACACAATTCTTTGGATTTATATTCCAATTTTCGCGTAAATTCGTGAATCCAGTCCTGAGAAGAAGAAAAAAATAGCATACTTACCGAATCTGAATTTACATTACTGTTTTGAATGACTCCTTGTATTATAATACCAATTTTTAAAGAAAATTGTTCAATCAAACCCAAAATTCTTAAAAAACCGTCAATTGTCTCTCGTTTTTTTTTTGTTGTTGTTTGTTTGTTTTGGAGCCCCTTCACGACTTTTACGAAATTTTGTGTCATCATTTATATTCTATGCTGGTTAAGAACTTAGGTGATAAAATTCAAGGCGCTTTGTCAAAAAATACGGGAGCTCAAAAATCAAGTACATAGAAATATGTACATTACACAGGCATAATCTGGAATCATTACACAGATTCTATTTACAAAAGTCTCAAAATTTCACTCAACAACTTGAACTTTTTCTCTCCTCTTTCTTTCTTTCTAAACAACATGTACAATAATCTACACACAACTTTACAAGATGACTAAAATATGCAATTTCACTAGTAGCGAAATTTTTGGCCGTAATCCTAATAATAACTCACGGGTCTGGCCAAAAGAGATTTAGGTGTGTCCTAAATCCAGAAACACTAAGCTAATGTTCACTGACAATACATATGAACTGACACAAACAGTAAATAGCATACAGACCCCCCCCCAAAAAAAAACCCAACAACAACAACATCAAGTGACTAAAATGACAATGAGAATTGGACAGTAAAAAGACCATAATTCATGTATAATTCACAGATGGAACAACACAAGACAAAGAAAATACAATTACCTGGCTTTATCACTTTTTTTCTGTACAAGTAAAGAGTACAAAGAATGGAAGGAATAGACACAATAACTCCAGATATCTTCAATTTAGGAGCCTCAAACGAAGACACCTATAGTAACTTAAACAATTTTTAACCATTAAAACCATAAAAAATAGCAACAATTCAAACAGCGTTTTCATTAACATTTCTACAACTAATGGTACTTTGACCGGTAAGATCACAGCAAATTACGAATTAAGGGCAGTTGTCGTTTGTTTACACTGACAAAAAAAGTCCAAAAACTCAACCTATAGTATCAAAAACAGCCTAACTTCATAATACAAACATCTGAATATAGGTTGAAACATGAACACAAAAAATATTGAAAGTAAAAACACTGTGACAAATACTCATTGCAACTATTAGGCTTAGCTTTACTAATTTTAGTTTCGCTGTCCTACTTGCTACGACCAATGGAACACGTTGTTAACAGCTTCTGTAATATGGACCATCTAATAACCAGCTATTAAGAATTACTTATTTTTGAAGTTTATATAACTTTTTACGATAAACTACATTCTGAGTCACTCAAACGAAAAATCGTATGCCCAATGAGAGTATTAGGCTATACGTGTGTGTATTTGTGAATACAGAAAAACTTGATTATGTAAGGAAAGAAAGTTAATATACTTTAAGATTGTTGGATTCTAGTTCAAATTTTACGTTCACGGTCACTGAAAAAAGAGATGAAAGACTTGTCTTCATTTTTACTGGTTTACAGTTGTCTAAAGTAGGCCAAGGCTACGTAACTTTAGATATACATATATAAAATTATTCTCTAAGAAATACATCAATACAAACTTAATAACGGGTTAAATGGCTATTCAGGTATGACCATAAAAAAACACAAATTTAAGAACGGAAGGGCGACGTCATAACACCAACCTCCAGTAGAATTTAAAACACAGTAAAGAGAAATATCACATCTCCCGGTTGGCTGTTAAAGCCACAGTGACACAGATAATGTCTCACTTTCACGTGTGTTATTACAGGTAAGTAATGCTTCTATCTTTATTGTTCAATGATCTCAAATATTGAGCTTACACCTGAGACAGAGTGGACTAGCTTAGAGGTGTGAGTGGTGGAAGGAAAAAAAAACCGAAACCAAGAAACAGTCGAGGAAAACAAACTTATCGGATTTTATTTTTGAACTGATCGATTTTTTTACATTTTACACCAATCTTGAAAAAAATCAAATCAGTGTGTATATATTTTCTTCAGAAATTGGCAACTAGATGTTTCACGCAGAGTATTTATGAAAGGTACACAAGTAAAGTTCTATCTCGAGGTTTGAAGATACATAATGATGTAGGTTTAGCTTGGCTACTGTCTCGAACGTTTGTATGACACGAACATGTACTATGGCGTAGCCAGCATCACATGTATGTGGATGCATACATGCGAAGCCCTGGTGGGAGGTAAGTCGTTATAACCAGTGATGTTAAAATTTGAATGAACAAATGGGAAGACATTATTTTTACATTTCTTTATATTTTATGTTTATACATTAAATATATATTATATATATTAAAAAAATAGTAAAAATGATGTAGATGTTTGAGCATACATGGTAGTTATGCCACTGATGTTTGTTATTATCTACGTTGCTACAATTTAAAAATGGTTTAAACGCCGAAAATCGGTGATGCATTATAAACCAATAGGCCTAATATTTATGATAAAAATCACATAAACATCTGTTTTTTCCACAAACTTCTTAACTTACCCATTTCGGATTCAAAATCAGAGGCGTATAAAAACAACATTTCAAATCTATCTTTTACCTCCCATCCCACAAGTCACTCCTCAAGAGGCCTTTCGTTCTACGCCAGAACTCGTCAGTTGGGCTTAACGATGAGGGACGAAAGAGGAAAAAAAAAACCATCTGCGCATACGTAATTTTTATCACAAATCTAAGAACTATTAGTTTCTAACTCTTCGCCAGCTCACCGTCCAGTACAATTAGAGTGTTCTGCTACTAAACGAAAAGTCTCGGACAGTGTTAACAATAAAAACTACACATAAAAAGCTTCATCGAAGAAAAAGTCATAAAATTGTTACTTGAATGAAATAATTCTTTACTTGAGATACGTTTTGGATTGTATTAGGATGGCGTAGAAAGCTTCATACACATATGGTAACACCATCTCAGTTAATCAGATAAATAACTATCCAAGAAAATGTTGTCCGGGCAACATTTATTGAGTGATTATGTGGGACTACACCACCTTATATTAATAATGTGTTTCTAATGAAATCGTAAAACCTTAATAGGTGTAACTGGTTTCACAAACTCTCAAAATTTTATAGTTCAAATGTGGAAAGTTACAGTACAATTACAATTACGAGTAACTTGTACACTATAGTTTAAAAGCGCAGAAGTACACGTACAAAAAAATTTATGTTGTAAAAAAACATTAATATGGAAAGAAATCTGGCTTTGTCCAATCTAATAATACGACGTAGAACTTTGACCATAAGACTAACTGGAAGATAACAAAACTTCTGATCATACGATTAGTTGGAAACCAACAAAAAGCTCATATTACTTAAGTGATTGGAAGATGACGAAGAACTTTCCAGCTCTTTAAAGAACTCTTCGTCAGATGGCGATACAACTTTGTATTTTAATGTGATACTTCAGCCTGTAAGTTGCCTTTCTTTCTACTTTAACACACACTACGTTGAAATGACATTGAAACAAAAATCACGTGATTGGTTGAAAGATGATAAAACTCTGACCATATGACTGACTGACAACTGAAGGAACAAAAAGAAGGAACGATGTCTATTGACAATTCCTGTCTTTATCCTTTAACTCATAACGGAAAATGTTATTGCGCCCATATACATACACACATATTTATTCACTACATCAGTATATGACCATCCAAAAGATAAGCCTAAAAAACGTATATTGGTTGATTACAAGATATCGGCAAATCGCGTGCAAATCTCTGAAGATACTAAAGCCTCGAGTCTAAGGTAGGTGTACCGCAAACTTCAAATTTTACAGTGAATGCAAAAACAAATACAAGTCTGGTCTTCAAGGTGTGTATTACGATTGGGTGTGGTCGGCCGTTCTATTCCAGGAATATAACACATTCTGTCGCGCCAAACATCCGCAGAAACAAAGTCATTATTTTCTTCCTCGTGAACAATGATATTCATATGTTATTATTGTTTTACTACAAAAATCAAAAATATATATGGTATGTAGCATTTAATATATGAAAATAAGCTAAAAGGATATATATATATGCATGTACGTTCCGTAAGCTTCGAAAACTTGTGACATTCCTGTCATAGTTAACACTAACCAATAGTGAAAAACAAATATTAAAATACAGTCTGTTGTATGTCTATGTAACTACTCAGTGTGTGGATGGATCTTCACCATAATTGCTATGGAGGTTCATTAGGTCCATGCGGAGGTACATACAAATTTTTAGTTTCGCATTTTGCGTTTTTTTTTTATGGCCGTTTTTGCGTTTTTTACCACTACTTCGCTCTCTGTAGATGGATCTTCACCAAATTTGGTATGGGGATTCATGGGAAAGATACGTACAAATGTTCAGTTTTCATTTTGCGTTTGTTATGGGTGTTTTTGCGTTTTCGCGTTTTTTACCACTACTTCGCCCCCTGTTGATGGATCTTCGCCAAATTTGGCATGAAGGTTTGTTGGGTCCATGGGAAGATACATGGAAGTTTGTGGTTTCACATTTTTTGTTTTGAAGTTTTTATGGGCGTTTTTTTACAATTACATACAAGGGAAGCAACTTTTCACATCCTAAAATAACCGTTAATTAACTTCCGTCCAGGGGACGGGTACTGCAGCTAGTGTGTGTGGATATATATACACACATATTAACGTCGTTCTTGCGTAGGCGGGTTCTATTAACTTATCTGGTGAAAATAATTCAAAGCCCAGTCCATGTAAATCGCAAAAAATAATATATTATTTCTTCCTTAAAATTTTCACAAGCTTGGGCACGATAGAACTTGTACGCCACCTTTATAAGTGACGCTAACTGCACTACACTTACGTAAAGAATAAACTTACTTGTACCACTTCATGGCTGAAACGAAAACACTTAGATTGGTAATATTTATGGGGTTCTTGAGTCCTTTGTAACTGAACATATAATAACCTAAATTGGTTTAGGTATGTAAATAATATTATGGCAGTGTGCCTAATTTATTATTCGATATTATACAGCGGACCAACTGGTTAATGATTATATTATAATTTATTTTTCACTATAGATAAAACAAAATAAAATCTGTGACGTTGAGGCCTAATGCTTTCTTTGATTCGCTATGCACAGATTGATTGACTCAACCAGCTAGAAATTACTCTACTGTTTGCTTAACTACTTTATAGACGCTTCATTGAACCATATATTTATAATCTACTCTCGAATCTACGAAAGAAAAAAAAAAACTCTGACGTCAAATCTTTTAGAACTTTCTCGGCGTTCTAGGCCTACATTGTTCAAGTTTTCGAGCTTACCTATATACGTATAATGGTGTTAAATCTGTTGGCGATCTATAATAACTGGGACATCATTTTGCCAAAATTGTTTTAATCAACAAAAACTAAGCCATCCAGTTTACTATATTAGGTTTATAAAGTGATAAAAACTGACGAATAATACAATAGAAGAATATCACGTAATTTTTTTGCGAGGTTATATAACATCAGTGAAAATTATCATTGTTATCATTATTATTATTCGTTCGACATTCACGCAGAGCTACACGAGGGCTATCTGCGCTAGCCACTCCCAATTTAGCAGTGAAAGACTAGAGAGAAAGCATCTCGTCATCACCATCCAACCCTTGGGGTACTCTTTTACCAACGAATAGTGGGATTGACCGTAAAATTATAACGTCCCCACGGTTGAAAGGGCGAGCATGCCAGGCCCTAAAATTATCAAGTAATAGCACATTACCTATTTCATGCAGCTATTATAATAATAATAATGAAACTAAACATAAATATAAAGCTTAATCTACTATTCGATTCAACAGTTGTCACTGAGGTATACCGGTTTTAGGGAATTTCACCCCCTAATCAAGAGTAAATAAAGAACAAGACCAAACTTCTTATAGTGGCTGGAGTAGCTTGTCTGCGGAGTAATTCAAAAGAATAAATGAGTAGTATCAGTGTTACACATTCTTCAAATCCTATATAAATATATGTTCACTGTGATGAATCAAGACAAATAAAAGCGCCGTACATACAATAAAAACTGTAAATCAACACGTGGTCTACCATGTGGTTTTTATAATAACAACACAATCTTCAGTAAAGATATTATACACATAAACTTATGCTTAGTTAACTGTTCTCCACACTATGGTTGTTGGCTCAGGATATATCACATAATTAGCATGCTCATAATAATAAATTTATTCATCCTCAACGTATATACTCCAACATAAACCTAAGCGTTTAACCTTTCACACTTAAAATTTTCTTCAAATTCGCCAAATGTTATGCTGGATCAATTGTTTACCACAATGTAGTCAACAACTCTTGTACGGATCACATGAGTAACACAGTTGCTATAGGTTTTAAATAACTTTCTTTATCCTGATCTTACACATTCTAATGTTTGTCCAAGCATAAATATTTAAAATTGTATCTGTTATGTTATGTTATCATAAATTATCCTTCCAGTTTTATTAATCTTACACATTCTAATGTTTGTCCAACCATAAATATTTAAAATTGTATCTGTTATGTTATCATAAATTATCCTTCCGGTTTTAATAATCTTACACATTCTAATGTTTGTCCAACCATAAATATTTAAAATTGTATCTGTTACGTTATCTTATCTTATCATAAATTATCCTTCCGGTTTTAATAATCTTACACATTCTAATGTTTGTCCAACCATAAATATTTAAAATTGTATCTGTTATGTTATGTTATCTTATCATAAAGTATCCTTCTGGTTTTAATAACTGGTCACCTTTGGTTTGTTACCTTTACAAATCGGTCTTTCAAGTATAGCTGTTGGTCAGACTTTCTTTGGCATGGTCACCTGTGGTGAGTTTATACGTGTATAACTATACCAGATACAATAGTGGTCATATATTCACACAGGTTGTACTATTGTTTTGTGGCTATCTAACTGGAACTTGCCACATACAAAAGTTGTATGTTTTTCTGTAATTTACAGTATTAAGTTCAGATAATTTAATATGTATTTTAGTTATTTATAGTATTAGCTAAATTAGTAAATCCAATTAAATTTTCTTAAATAGTAATAACTACATTGTCCGAATGTGGTAGGCATTGAATATGAAGATTTACATGTCACAATTCTGATACGGTGCTTGGTTAACAATTTAATATCGTTAAGTAGGCCTAACCTTATCAGGTGTTCTTGGATTAAGGACCGTAAATACTGCTAGCGACGAAGACACTCAATTGATGACCCAGGGAAGAGTTGTTGTAGATGCTTTTGGTAGTTTGTCTGTTACTCATAAACAACAAAAATATTTATTATTAATTGTAATTATTATTGTAAAATGTCAGCAGCTTCTCTGGTAAAAGTTATTACATAAAAGTAAACTAAGTACATCACGCGGGTTTTATAGGAACAGTTAAGACCGTCAAGCAATCGATATATACTAAACAGTTTTGTTTGGTTTAGTGCAAGGCCAGATTGAGCTATCTGCTGTGTCGATTGTGTGGAATCGGGCCCCGGATTACAGCGTTATAAATCCGTAAACTTACCGTGTGGTTTTATTCGCGGCACTATAGATAATTTTATAAACTTCCATGCATTACGCAGTATCTTGCACTGTTTAAAATAATTTTATCATAAAATAAATTACAATCTTTCAAGCTATAATACATTAAACGTACCATGTGATTAGGACCACAGCTTTTTTCTGAAACAATGAAACATGTCATGTGGTTTTTAAATAACTACTTAGCTTAGGAACCAGTGCAGCAACATCAGACAACTACGGTCCTCGACAAGGTGTCAAACCACAGTTCATCATTTTAACTCACATAGTAATAGGTATTATCTACTCACAACACATTCACTACCGCTAATGCCAACTATCAAAGTTATTTTCTGAAAAAGCTGGTTTCGCCAAGAAAACCGCGAGAAAAGTTAACATTCTTCAAAACAGTACAAAAACACGTGGGTGGCTTCCCAAACAATGACGTAACTGTTTATTTCAGTTTTCTATCTTACCAGAAGGTTTAGACAACTTACACTTGATTGCTTTCACTATCTGTCAAGACAACTTATACTTGATTGCTTTCACTATCTGTCAAGACAACTTGTACTTGATTGCTTTCACTATCTGTCAATACAACTTACACTTGATTGCTTTCACTATCTGTCAATACAACTTATACTTGATTGCTTTCACTATCTGTCAATACAACTTATACTTGATTGCCTTTCACTATCTGTCAATACAACTTATACTTGATTGCTTTCACTATCTGTCAATTGCAATCAAGTATAAGTTGTTTTCACTATCTGTCAAGACAACTTATACTTGATTGCTTTCACTATCTATCACATCAACATTCTAAAAGCAAATTTTTTAATGCCCAGGGGCTTTTAAGTAGGCTAATACTGAGCACGTGGGTACACAGTTCATCTGATTAGTTAAATGATCCCCGTATATTATTTTTAAACAAAGTGATAGTAATAAATATTCTTACATTAATTACCCTGAACAAAAATCCTGCATCAACGTGCTTGTTACTGTTTTTGCAACTTTATACAAAAAAAAAAGTTAAAACGTGAGAAGGGAGATTTTTAGTTGTTTGTCGGTGGACTTACAATATCACGTGGTTAATGTAGTAAATAAGCATATCAGTTCATCAGTCCAAGCCATAAAGTTCGCTCCCGACCACTGGTCAGACTTCAGGGTGGTTTGTGGGCTTACAAGAAAGCGTACGTAGTTCGAACGCTACTCCTGAATACATGTATAAATAAACTACGCCAGTTGGACCGTGCTAAGTTGAGACTCCACAATTGGAGGGAGGAATGTCTGTGCTATTAAACTCCTGTAAGGTGTAAATAGATAAAAAATATATATACAGCATATGTGACAGCTGACGATCGCAGAGGCTTTTTGATTGGTTAAACGCTATCCTGCTAACTCTGTTCCTTCTTTTTTTTTGTTATAAAAATATTAAAAATGGAGAGGCACGTTCTCCTTCAGCTCCCCTAATTAGGCATCTTTGTGTACATGGAAAGGTTGCTTAATAATAGAAAGGAAGCAGCAGCATATTGTATAGTTCCCACTGTTTTAACTAAGATAAAAAAAAATCAGGTGGTCCGCAATTAAAAAAAAGAGAGAACCACTGCAAAAAGAAGATTGCGAGCACTTACGCGCGATTAAACATACATACACACACTATCGTGATTACAGTTATATTTAGGAATGTTTAACACCGGTCAAAGCACAGACTCTCCTCCCTAGAATTATGGAGTCCTGTTGCAGCACGTTTGTCAATGCTCAGTCTTGGTAGAGTGGCACAGTCCCTAATTCTGAACCACAGGGAGGCAATCGGGCGTCATCAACATAATGCTATTTTTAATACATGCTATTTAGTTATTAATTAATTGTCACTTTAATTATTATTATGTATGATTCTTCTACACACAGTTACCAATGCAAATAAGAAATGCTGCGCTTTTAATATACCTTCGGACAAAAGAAAGAAAGAAAAAATAATCGCTATCCGACACTACAACAACAGAGAAAGCAAAATAATTCCTAGCCGAGCATCAACGACTTGATATAGTTCGTTGAAAAATTATGAAAATTAATTGTGACAGGATAGTCACATATTATACAAATATCTAAAGTATTTTTAGTTATTAGTGATAAGTAAAATAATTTATATTAAATTTGCAAAAACCAATAACAAAAACTTTGTATATAATTGCACAAACTAAGTAAATTAACCGAAGTTAACTATTGTATTCTAACAAAACTCGAAATTAATTAATAAAAGCTATAAAGGCTTAACTAATCTGATGGTTCTTATATTTTTGTTTTAAATAGAATACACAGATATATATTACTTTTATATGTTTTTTAGACAGTTTAATTAGATATTTTGCTTAACAGTTACCTGGGCTTAACATTGTTGCTTCATCTTGCCATCTTTCCCTGGCGTTAATACTTTAGCAAACGGTTAACAAATAGGCCTAATAGTGTGAAATAGCTACCGGCTAGTGTGACGAAGTGGGTTTAGGAGTGAAGCTCACAATTCCATTCACAATAAAAATCAATTTACGCCTATTTAACGGCCCCGTCCGTAATAAACTCGTGAATTAATTAGTGAAAGGCCGTCTAAAAAATTATATTAGCTGTCTTGCGCGCGGCACTAAAAAACAAATCGCGATCAAAACTAGTACTAAACCGAAATTGCTATTTACAGCAACAAAGTATGACTACTAATCCGGCGACTTGTAACTTTAGGCTTCAATATTCAATCAAACTTGAAATAGTTCGTCCCGCTTCGAATACAGGTAAACTCATATACATACAACAACAAATAAAATAATTGGGTAGGCGAGGAAATAACAAAATGCAAAATAGAATATAGAGTAGTGGTAAAAACTTGCCAAATTAAAATAACTTTATTAATAAAACAATAAAACGACGTTTCGGGCAACAGCCCTTCATCAGGTTACCAGTAGCAATGAAACTGTTAATATAATGGTAGAAAGAACAAATAACACGTAGCTCGAGAACACGTTCCTGAAGCTACAAATGAGATAAGGGAAGAAACGTATAAAATAAAAAATATAATAATAAAAGTATAAAAATTGCATAAATAAAGTTAATCGTAGTAAATAAACAACAAAAAAGGAAACAGAACAAAAAATACAGGCAACAATGCAAGAAAATGAATGAAAACGTGCATCGGGTTATATTGTTCAAAGGGATACAACAATAACAGTATGTAAAATAAACAGAAGTGAAGAACAAGAGTGAAAAGAAAGGAATAAAAAGGTAACAAAAGTGGGTGACTGAAGTGAACGGGCTAGAGAGGAAAAAAAAAGAGTGCGAACACTGAACGAAAAGGTTGTATCCAATAAATGTCAGTCTGAGAAAGTATATAAAAAGTGTAGGACGGGGAAATGAAAAAGATAAGTTAAAGGAAAGAGAACTCTTCATTCACTCCAAAGGGATTAACAGTGCCTAATCTAAAAATCAAACGTTTTCCAGGCGATCTCTTTGAGTTACAGTAGATGGAACAAATGTGGGTCCATGTACGGAGAAGTCGGACATGAAAGGTTATTAAAGTGTCTACCTGTGGGTTTGGTAGTGTCATTATTTCTTATATAAGAAAGATGCGGTGACCCGTTTGACCAACGTATAGCATGTTGCACTTTTTTTACAGCGTAGGAGGGTTGTTGAAATGTTTGTTTTTGAATTTCGCGCAAAGCTACACGAGG
>NW_013669561.1:35963-43298 GCF_000517525.1 Limulus polyphemus | reverse complement strand
ATGTTTGGTGGGACGGGGATTCGAACCCGCGACCCTGAGATTGCGAGTCGAGCGCCTTATCCACCTGGCCATGCCGGGCAGTTGTTGAAATGCAAGTGAATGATTGTCGTATTTGAAATTTCCTATTGGGATCACATATGGATGTTGTGGTGTTAACATATTGGTCAGGTGACGCATTTCTTTCTGTGACAACAAGCTGTACCCGGGTTCACACTAGGGTTAGATTTCTGGATGACACTGTGGACTAAAATGTTTTCTATACTTTTATCGTGTCTGTAACTGACAAGTGGGGGTTCTTTAAAAATTTTGGAAGTTGTGGGGTCGTCAGTGAGGATGGTGAAGTTTTGTTTGATGATTTGGGCAACTTCAGAGGTATTAGGATGGTAAGTAAAGATAAATGGTATTCGGGAGTTTGTAGACTTGGATTTAGGGCGTATTGTCAAGTTACAGAATGGGTGCGTTGGGCGGCATTTTATATGTAAAACTTGGGGTAGAAACGATTGATAAAGAAATATTTAATGTCTTCAGATTTCGACTCGTAATCAATTTGTTCACTACAGAGTCTGCGTAGTCTTAGGAATTGGGAATATGGAAGAGACTGAAACGTATGACGGGGATGGGAAGAGTCGTATCGGATGTTAGAATGGGAATCAGTAGGTTTGTAGTGTACTGAAGTCGATAAATGACAATGTTCAATGGAGACGAGAACATCTAATAAGTGTAAGCTCTTTGAAGAAACAGTCCACGTGAAGGTGAGCGCTGGATGGAAGGAGGAAACGAAGTGTAAAACATGATTTAAGTCGCACAAGGGTGTGCTGGTTGCACCAACAAAATCTGATTCTCTATGTAACCAAGAAACAATGAAGCATAAGAAGGGCTCATTTTAGTACCCATAGTAACACCTTTTGTTTGCTGATAAAATTTGCCATTAAAGGTGAATCCGTTCAGGGTTAATACAAGTTCGGCAAGACGTAAGATGGTATGTGTGGGGAGGATTTAATGAAGCACGCAGATCCAGGTGATGTTTGAGGGGTTTCATACCATCGTTATGGGGAATTGATGTGTAGAGTGTCCATGGTGAATATATACTGTTCACTATCAGAGAATTGAAAATTGTAGAAAGTTGGGAGTGCATGTGTCGTGTCTTTTATGTAACTAGGAAGAGACTATGGGCTTAAGGACGTCATCAAGGAAAGACGAAATTAATTCGGTGGAGCAGTTACAGGCGGAAATAATATTACTTATTATAATTATTATTATATTATTATTTTTATTTTATATGTTACTTCCCTTACCTCATTCGTAGCTTCAGTAACATGTTCTCGAGCCACGTGTTATTTGTTCTTTCAACCTAACCCTTACATTAATAGTTTCACTGCCACTGATAACCTTATGAAGGGCTGTTGCCCGAAACGTCGTTTTCTTGTTTTATTAATAAAGTTATTTTAATTTGGCAAGTTTTTACCACTACATTATTATATTCTATTTTACATACAACAACAGTACATTAGCAGACAACACATGCTAATGAGCTGAGTATGCGCACACATTACTAGGATTGTGAAAAGTTCAGTATTTTTAAGATTTCGACTTTCTTTTTACAAAATGAATTTCAAGTAGTCACTGCCACAATAACTTTTGACATTTTTAACTTAGTCGTTATAAGATATGCGAATTCAATATGGTGGATTTGAAAATAAGAATCTTCGTAAGACCTGGGCAATTTCGGGAGCCGAGCCGAACGGGAACCCAAGATGGCGCAGACCACTGGGGCGACGAAATTCAAATTCTTAGTATATGCAAATATTTGAAATGGTATATGCGTCTATCTGTAGGACGAACTACGTTGTCACGGATCTTAGTTCGTTATAACGTATCTACTAGACATAACAGAATAGTTACACCAGAATGGTAACAGTAGGAAGATGTTAACCTAGGAGACTATTTATCCAACAATATTTTGAGCCTAAGCCTTTCATCAGGTGATATTTAAACAAAGAAAGTGTCTACTATTCATTATGTGATGGCAAATGGGTAAATAAATGCAAGTTCAATAAATTCTTAATAATTTATTATAAAATTGCACAAGCTAAGTAAATTGATCCACGTTTACTATTGTATTCTCAAAGTAACTCGCAATTAATCGAATATTTGTAATAAATTAAGAATAATGTTAACTGGGACATAAATAATAAAACAAAATACAAATATCCTGGCTTTTAATCTTCCTTACTCTCCAGTGACCTGTCCACATTGTCAGTAATTGACATTGAACACAATGGTCACACATCATCATTAATTAATAACAAACAAACAATAAAAAACAGTAGTTACACATTCTTCATAATTATCCATGAATACAATGGTCAAACAGACTAGATTTTTTTTTAATTTAAAGGCAACCAAATTGACCAACAATATGGACTTTTTATTTTTTCGAGAATGCTTGAAATTTTTCAATCTAATAACATTCTTCCTTCATATTTGTATTAACAGTGTTGAAAGCAAATTATTTATTAAACAATTTTTAAAACGTATTAAGATTGTTGGAGAAGGAGAAAAATGGTTTAATAAACAGTAAAAGTTTAATAATGATTTTTTTATTAGCATATTACTTTTTTTCTTATTCCAGAGAACAGGTCAAAAGGAATCTGTTTTCAATATGACCCCACACACAATAAGAGTTGAATAAATCAGTAAAAGCAAAATCAGATCTACTGGAGTTAAATAAACAAACAAACAAAAATTGACATGCCAAGAGTTACAAAGACCAGTACACAGAAAACCTGATATTCTATAGAGTTGATAAAAGAATACAGAAGATTGGGTATGTTATATTAAAATGATTTTGAACATGCAAATCAGCAAGTCACATGACAAACATTTTGTAGGTAGTGTAATGCTACCAAAAAGTGAACACTTTGAGAGGGGTATGTAACAGCCCTTTCCAATGCAAAATATTCATACACTCAGGTTATAAAGATGTGTTCAGATCAAGGATTTAGAATTTCCAAGATGGGAATATCTTTTATACTTAATGACATTGGAAAACAAAGGGATGTGTATTAACTTGGGGCCCTAGGACCATCCATAAAAAGACTTGAAACAAGTCATACCTCAGCCATGGTAAGCAAAGTGTGCTGTCTTGTAACAGATAAGAATCTGCAAATACAAAGGTTAGTGGCAAAAGCCATCCCATGTCTCAGGCGATAGTATGCAAAATAATCAAGAAGGATCTCCTTTACAAAAAGTGACTCAAATCACTTGTACGTAAGTTGTACACATGACATAACCTTTCAGCCATGTCATGTTTTAAGCAGTTCAAACTATAAACAATATCTGACAGTCTGGGATAAGGTAAGTCAGTAAGTACAAAATATGGGGGGGTTGGAATTAAATAAATATTTATAAAATCTAATCATCAGGTGTTAAATAAATTATTAATTACAAAGTGTGATAAAATTGATTAATCAGTGCTAAATAAAACAGCTTATAGCAAAATGACATCAGGGAGCTCCATAATAGCATAACCCATCACACCCAAGTCCCTAGTGGCTTCCTTAATGTCACAGTCATTTTCTGATATATATGGTAGTTTGTTACTTACATTTGCTTTAGAAGAACAAAGAGAAAAAACCAATTATTTTATGTCTTTCTTGAAAATAATAGCATGGGTTGAGATCTAGTGTTGACATAACACCAAATTATTCAAGGCAGTGGCGCATGAGATACAATGAAACAGCCAGTTGGTTTATAGCTTATTACAGACTAATTACAGAGATTCACATCTAATTATAGATATAGGAGTTGTGGGCTCTAACATGAATATTAAACAAAAATGAAAATAAATGGGTATTTTTGCTTTGTACTGTAGCTCTGGATTTCAAATTGTAAAAGGAGAATAGACAAGAAATGAAACAGTTAAACAAGTAAATTCATTGATCCATGACAACCTAGGAATGATTACAGAGACAATTACATCTAATATATCAGTTTTTAACTGCTGTCTTCTAATTAAATTCATTTCATTTTATGTAAACATCAAATATAATTTTAGGTTTATATACATATCGAACAAGACTTTAGGTAGATGTACAAATCAAACATGGTTTCAGTTAGACCTAGACATCAACACGACTTCAGATACACAAACATAACTTTAGGATGATGTACATATTGAACATGGCTTTATATAGACATAAAACATGGTTTCAGATAGATGTAGACATCAAATGTGGTTTTAGATAGATACAGACATCAAACATGACTAGAGTGACTTCAGATACACAAACATAACTTTAGGACGATGTACGTATTGAACATGGCTTTATATAGACATAAAACATGGTTTCAGATAGATGTAGACATCAAATGTGGTTTTAGATAGATACAGACATCAAACATGACTAGAGAGATATTATTGATATCAAACATGTCTAGGGAGAAGTAAACATCAAACATGACTAGGAAGATGTAGACAAACATGACCAAACAGATGTAGACATAAAAAATAACTTTAAGTAGACATAGACATCAAACATGAATTCAGGCAGATGTAGACATCAGATATGACATTAGATACACGAAGATATCAAACATGGGTTGATTCCAAAACAATGTCTTTTGGTAGTCTCTATTTTTTAAGTTCTAAATAGATATTTTAACTTCTTGTGTTATCTGGATTCTGAATTGCCCATCAGTGTGGCTGAATTTGCACCAGTTTCTAGCCGATGAAGGAGTAAAACCCATACCCTCCCATCCAATATTACACACAATACATAGTAGTGGCCACACACATTACACTATACAAAACCTGGTTCCTCAGCTCATTAAAGTCATTTCTTCTAAGGTTTTTACGAGTTCTGTCAACCAAGATAATCAAGGAAGACTTAACAAAGCTCACATGCTGCTAAAAGGTGGGTGAGAGCAATACCTGTCTCAACATGAATGCTTCTACTATTTTGAAACTACATATCTTAATGGCCAAGCATTATTGAAAGTTTAGTCATTTTAGCAGTAGAGAGATTACCAGATTGAGCCTTTTACTGAAGTACATTTCCTTTTTATTCTAACTTGAAACCCCTATGTAGCTCACACAATCTTTCTTGGGTAGAGCACATTTATACCTATGCAGAAAATAAAACTGCTAAAACCACCAGAGGGATAAAATATTATAACAGTCCAGCAGAATGGTGAAAAATTGTGGGTTTTATGCTAAGAGCACCACATTTTGTACATGTACAACACTTTTGCCTCCTAATAAATTCTAGATATGGATCCAATTGAAATATTTAAAAATGGCATGAAACTATTAAGGAAAGCAAGATCTCTACTTGTATTTTATGCCATCACTGGGTGTGACCAGACATCTGTAGTTGCAAATAGAGGAAAGAAAAGTGCACACGAATCATGGAAAGTGTTTGAAGCTATAAAAAATGTCCTTAAACAACAGACTATAGAGGAGGTGATGCCTTTGCTAGAGAGGAATGTGATACTGATGAAGAAAATGCACAAGTGTAAATGAGACTCGCAAGGAATTCTTTACAAAGAAAGGTCAATTGATGCAATTCCTCCAACTGTTACAGCTTTACTTCAACACAACAAGCTGCATGCCATGCTGGGCAACAGTTGAAGTCAGACATTGGATGAGAGAAACTACACAGGTGTGTAAGCCATTTTGGACTACACTTCTACAACCATCCAAATCCTGACTCAAGTTTTTAAATGTGGATGCAAGGTGGATAAGGGGTATAAGGAGCACTGCTAGCATGTGAGAGCAAAGGTGTTGTGTACAGAACTGTGCAAATGTAGAGAATATTGAGAATGCGGATAAATGTTGGAAGAACAAAACACAGAATTCTAGAATTATGTCTGAAATATTGTATACAGAGACAACAGTCAGCCAAGTACATGAATTTTATTAAAAAGAAAAGGTAAAAGCCACAGGAGATAATTACCAGAGGTTCATACATGAGAGTTTGAGACTTTCGAAAGAGAGTGAAAATGACACACTGTAACTTTTTATTTACCTTCTGTGCTATCCTGGAGCAATAGTTATATGAAATATGGATAGTGATTACTAATTATTGGCAATAATCATTATTTTCCAGATCTGCAATAACCATCTTGAAAATATTGGCCATTAAAAAATAATATAAAACATTTCAATATCTGGTTTTAATCACTAGTTCACGGCCTATGTATGTGTTCATTTTAACAAAAGGAATGATCAGTATCAGATTTACAAATCAAACATAAGTAAAAGTCTGAATCCTGAGAATGCATGGTGGCCATCTTTAAACTGGTGGTCATTTTGAAAACTTCAATTGGATCCATATTTAATATTAATAAGTAAACCATTATACACATGTGCAAAATTTGTATAAAATCCACAATTCTTTCAAAAATTTGCACTAATGTGCTGGACTATAACTAATTGTTGTCATCATTATTAGTCTATATGATTATCTAACTATTAATAACTTTAATTAATAAACACTACACTCTGATTTGTAATTATCTTATATCTTTCATTATAACTGCTGTCTTCAAGTAGGCCAGTATGTGGTGGAAGGGTCCACAAGTCAGTCATTAGGATTTTAATCAAACAATTATCTGAATGTCTTCAAGAAGGGTATTCAAGTTTTGTTGACTTCTATGCTATTTTGACTAAATGTGTTATCAATTAAATGGAGGTAGAAGGCTTCTTGTATCTTTATTACATATGAGGGTTCATATCCCACTACTTTCATATTATTCTATTTTACTTTAAGTCTTCCACAGCATGGTGGGCTAATACATATACACAGCGTGGTCACAAGTAAATATACACCACCTTTTCAGAAAAAATTCAAATTTTCAGTCATATTCACATGAATTGATATATTTATAATTTAATTAATATCTAGTAGATCTTCCTTTCGCTTCGTGGAGTTCACTGATCCTTTGGGGCATCGTGAGAATCATCTCGTCAATTTTTGATTGTGGGATTTTCGCCCACTCTTGCTTCAAAACTTGAAGTAGATCGCTTTTCGAAGTTGGTTTTTTTGGTTGTTTCTTGACTTGCCAGTCAAGTATGGCCCAGAAGTTTTCGATGGGGTTCATGTCAGGAGGCTTGGTCATAATATCACTTGCCCACTTCTTTCATCTGACTATGTTGGCAGGTCTTAATAAGGGCTTCCGTCTAGCTGCTCTGCAACGATAACCCAATCTGTGGAGAATCCGTTGAACAGATTTCGGGCTCATCCCACCAACTTTGGCCACTTCTGCAGTCGTTAATCTGGGATCCATTTCGATCATCCTCTTGACAGCCCTTTTTGTCCTCTCAGATAGACC
>NW_013669561.1:32992-35953 GCF_000517525.1 Limulus polyphemus | reverse complement strand
ATTTTGACGTATTTCGCAAAATTTATGTTGCCAACGCGCTCCACTAAGCTCAATCTCCTACCAACCTAAACAGCTCCCCACATCATCACGCTGAAACCACCATGCTTCACAGTTGGCTGCAATCTGTTGAGCTGAAACTCTTGGTGAGGCATTCTCCAGACCCATATCCTTCTACTGTCCGAAAATTGAGCGAATCTTAATTCGTCTGAGAACAATATGGTCTTCCAAAAGTCCAGAGGCTTGGTCATCATATCACTTGCCCACTTCTTTCATCTGACTATGTTGGCAGGTCTTAATAAGGGCTTCCGTCTAGCTGCTCTGCAACGATAACCCAATCTGTGGAGAATCCGTTGAACAGATTTCGGGCTCATCCCACCAACTTTGGCCACTTCTGCAGTCGTTAATCTGGGATCCATTTCGATGCTCCTCTTGACAGCCCTTTTTGTCCTCTCAGATGGACCAGGACGACCCGAAAGCTGCTCAGTTGTTTCCTTGCCGTATTTCCTGAACTGCACGATGATTCTGTTGACTGTCGAAAGCAGGATTCCCAAATTCTGCGAAATTTGGAGATTTTGTTAGAGGAAGGATAGTTGGTCAAGCAGATGGTGGAATAAGTCAGCGGATTCGAGATAACCTTGAGTTCTAGGCATGTTGTAGCACAAGATAATTAGTGTGCGGACCATTTTCATTTATATAGTGCTCTGTGAACACAAATTAGTTAGCATAAATCAGTTAAATGACGAAAAATTAGACGTCTATTTACTTGTGACCACTCAGTGTAGTTCAGACTTCTGTTCTGTCACTTTTTATTCCAATGTATTGGAATCCACATTCACAGAGAGGTTTTTTTTTAGTCTGTTGGATCTTTAGGTTGTTTGAGGAGTACTAAATGTGATACTGACCCGATTGTGGCTTCTGGATACTGTTATGATCTTATGCTGCTTGCATATCTTCTGTATTTTCAGAGAGACTTCTGACACAGAGTAAAATGACCATTACATTTTAAGTTTCCTTACTACTTGATTTTATTCTTTATGAAATGTCCAGGGTATTCACTCACAAGGAGAGTCATAGAGATGTGTTTCAGCTTCTTCTTATCACATTCTGTATTACAAATCTTGTTCATTCAGGATACAAGCCAGTCAATGAATCATGTCTTTAAAGTTTGATTGGTTTTATCTATAATTAAGGTATTTACTGATCTCTGCAAGACTCTTTAAGTATACAAGTTATGTTTTGGTAGTCATCATGTCTTGGAATGGGAGTCTTTTTCTGTTGTGAATTGTACCATCAGACATTGTGAGTTCAGTTGATTCATGAGTTCTGAACTATTGTAGTGTATCTCTTATTAAGAATGCCTCGTCAACATATCTGAGCCAATTACTCTTTTGAGGGTGTTATTGTCAAAATGTTTGATGTACAGATTACTGAGTGCTGGTGGTAGAGCCAAGTCCACTTGTTGTTGGTAAAATTTATGGTAATACAGATATTTGTGAGTTCTGTTATAACACAGACTGTCAGTTTGGTGCATTCCAAGAGAGTTCTATAATTTTCCAGCTGATGGTGGAGTACATGTAGTGATTTAGAGGTTGGCATATTTGTGAATAGGTTAGACAAGTCAAAGATATTGTGTCTTATAAGATTATTATGGTTGATTTAAGATAAACTACAAATGAGGGAAAAATGCTTATTCTCTATGGGAACGAGAAAACAGCCATCCTAGTGAATCTTATGTAGGCCATAGATGTCTGGGAAGGTGCCAACGTTAGTTCACTGTTTCTGTTCCAAGTATATTTTGATGTTTCTTGAGGAGTCAGTTAATCTTTTATCTCTGTGTTAGTTGTGAAACATAATTATAGTCATCTATAATAGTGAACTCTTCATTAATAACACTCACTATTAAACATAACTACAGACATCTACAACAGTGAAGATTTCACTCATAACACACACACTATGAAATATAACACTATAGTTGTCTACAAAAGTGAGCTCTTCACTCATAACACTCACTATTAAACATAATTAACATAACGTCTTGGAACAACAGGGGACATATTGGTCCATCTCGGCTGTTCCATCCGCTAAACTAAATTAAAATAATTTTTAAAAAATCTTAAAGCCAGCCCTTATCATTCATATACTTATCAAGATTTTTTTAAACTCACTTAAATTTGCTGCCTCTACAACATCTGAAGGCAACCCATTCCAAAGGCCAACCACCCTGTTAGAAAAATAAAACTGTCTTAGCTGAAAATGACTCCTACCTTACCAAAATTTTTATTTGTGTCCCCTCGTCCTACTATTCTCACTGTTAAGTATGAAACAAGATGATGCATCAACACTATCAATTACCTTTACAATTTTAAAAACATCAATCAGATCCCCTCTAACTCTTCTTTTCTCAAGAGAAAACAATTCAAGAGATTTCAGCCTCTCCTTGTATGACAACCCCTCCATCCCAGTCACCATTCTAGTAACCCTTCTCTGAACCCTTTTTAACAATTCAAAGTCTTTCCTAAGATAAGGAGCCCATAACTGAACACAATATTCCAAATGTGGCCTAACCAGTGAACTATACAATGAAATTATAACCTCTTTAGACTCGTATTCAATATTTTTGTAGATACAACCTAAAATCCTATTTGCCCTACCACTATCAACAGCACACTGCTTGGATGGCTTTAGAGACTATTACACCAAGACCCCTTTCCTTCATGACGCTGTTAAGATTAATCCCATCAAAATCATACTTATCATTCAAATTATGATAACCCACATGCATTATATCACATTTATTATTGTTACATATTAGAATTTCAAATAGTCTGAAATTGAGTTAACTGATAAATTTAAATTTAGTAGTTAAATTAAAGTCAATATATATAGCCAGTTTATGATATTTGCCAAGAAGATTGATACACACAGGTTTTTTTTTTTAACACTAAATACGTTTTAATA
>NW_013669561.1:31539-32285 GCF_000517525.1 Limulus polyphemus | reverse complement strand
TGATAAATTTAAATTTAGTAGTTAAATTAAAGCCAATATATATAGCCAGTTTATGATATTTGCCAAGAAGATTGATACACACAGGTTTTTTTTTTTTAACACAAATACGTTTTAATATACATACAACAATACAATTTACAATAACAGTTATTACAAACAATGATTTATAAACAAAAGTTTCACAAACTTACAAGCAATATAAAGTCTTCCTTTTAGTCTGGAATGTCTTCGATATCTTATCAAGGGTTCATGATGAGCGAGTTGATGTACGTATAATTCACTTAACAGGAAGCTAGCTAGCTTTGTTCTTCGTTATTTACCAGCCACACACGCCGATATTTTCCTACCAGTCACGTTAGGTAATGTTTTCATAAAAATACTAATGTCTGATGAGAATCCACTGAAGTTAAATGATTTGTAATGTTTGAACTTTGTAAATGCTCCTGGTCAAATATCTGAAGTTTTCCGACTGGTAGGCATTATAATAATCACAATTATAGCTTCAGAAGTTTACAGCACACTGACTATAGCGAACTAATAATAGATACTCTCCTTTTGCCACGGTGCATTGGTTATATTTATAGGCGTGGAGGTTTTTTAGAAATTTCAGTTTTACGTAACAATACTGGCACTAACACAAGCATTTATGTACACAGATATATTGTTAATTCTTACTCTCAAGAATCTTCAACAACTACGGAGAATAGGCGGGAGTTTTGCAATACATATTTAACATTATAAGCTAT